>NW_018407244.1:38725-41519 GCF_002113885.1 Mizuhopecten yessoensis | reverse complement strand
ACTGCGGTACTATGATGTGTGTTAGTTAATCCCAAATGCGCATGTCGATGGCTTTTGCCGCCACACTATTTTGACCTCGATTACGAGATACATGGATAGAAATTGTAAAACAGACCATGTACCATTTTAAAGACTTCGTTTTGGTCAATTAGCCGTTGGCATACATATATATACTATCCGTATCACTAGTGTACAAAATGGTCATACCGTGACATCAAATTTAAACTTAAGGGGTCTTTTTCGTTCACCTGCTCTTTATATATCATATATGTGACCGTCAAAGAGGCCCATTACTCTACACACTGAATGTTTTTGTTGGAAGATTTTAACATTCTAAACCTTAAAAAAGTCACTCAAACATTTTTTTTCTTTATATTTTTTTATGATTTAAGCTTCAAATTTGGTCGGTGTCATATATTCCAACCCCGAAATTCATAGCGTTCAAATGATTAAATTGCAAGCCAATTATCATTAACCGAAATTATGAAGAAGAACTATTTAAAAAGTTGTTACACATTTGATCGTTTTTTTCTTGAAAGTAGGTCAAAGTTATTCATTTAAAAAACGTGATAGTCCTGAATTCCAGCACACTTCTTTCCAAATATCGTGATCCTATATATCTCCGTTTTTAGAAGAATTTAACCTGCATGACATTTGAAGTACATAAATATCAAGATTACTTTCTTTTTCCATTGGTCAAATGGCACCATGCTTCGAATTTTGGTGATTTGGAAGAAATAGTTAGCCAGTGAAAGTGACAAAGTTATTTACTCAAAAAACCTTGAAATTAAAAAAAAGTAAGTGACAAAAGAAGAAAGTAAACGCTACTGTACATTTACTAAAAAAATAAAACACCGTCTATTTGTTAGGAAATCTGTCGTCTGCAAACTGGTTAACATCAACACATATGACATTATAAGCTCGGTGGTTCGAATATTTGTCTACCTGATATCAGTGACGATAACGATATAGACATGAGCGCCATCAACAAGGAATCTTAAAGTTGATTCAATCGGGAAGGGATAGAAGTAATAACAGGCACCGGGGACTACAGAAGAAATAGAAGCAGAAATACAGAGGGAGGCGTTAGCCTGTCCAGCCGAAAAGGTCGGTGTTTCCGGATCCAACCCCTCTACCGGTAAATTAGGTTGCTTCATGTTATGAATTTGATTTATTTTTTATATTTCAGACAGGTAAACTCAACAACAAAGAACACTGCAAAATTATCTATCCAGGGTAAGGTCGCTAGGTAAAAGTGGGTCGACAGCGTTACACTGCATACAAATCGGCACATTTAATGTTGCAATTTAAAACCGCAAAGAAAAAACGGCTTAATTGTTATATAAATATAGAGAAATCAGGGAGATCACTAGGCATGCAGCACGTGAGCGTACATGTCGTGGCTGTGGAGCTAAATAAAGTTTATACCGAAGCTAGGCAAAAGGGGGATCTACATCACAGAAACACATCAACAACTAATCGAGGAGCTTTCAACAAACATCCATGAGATACACACAGAAACATTGACATTGTATGGAACAAAGAGATTAAACATGTAACGCTTAATGGGCCACTAATAAGGAAATATCAGGGGTGTGCGTACTGATAAAACACAAACCTGTAATGCCTAATATATCTTGATAAACATTGCCACTTACCTGGCCGGATGCATACTTCCACGAAGCCTACTTTTGTTTCTTAAAACTTAGTTTACATGTTCCAGGAATATACCGTTCGTTATCAGTAAGCGCGGGAAATTGAAATTTGGTGATTAAAATAAAATCGCACAACCAGAAGAAAATGGAATTGGTTAATATAAACATTGAACTAGCCCGCTGAATGTGAATTTACCTTTTTGCAGTTGGCATTAAATCGATTAAAATGAGCTGCATTGAAATAATTTAAGCATTTTTCTAGTAAACTTTTCATTTCCTTTTCAGTTGACATGTTTAGTTAAAAAGCAACAGGCCGACAAAAAGGCTACCTATAAGTCATGAAATATGAATAACGTAATAACAAGTTAATACCCTTATACGCCCCAGTGACAATTTGTCTTAAGATTGTAACTATATAACAATTAAAATCACTTCGATTAAATAAATGTAATGTTATTTACTACAACATGATAAATTGTGATTTTCAAAATACTTAGTGGGTCAGGACAGGAAATATCCGTCCATCCAACTTGAACTAGTGTTATGTATTACCGTGTTCAAGCTCTATAACCAAAGGAAGCTTATCAGTCCCATATGAGTTGGCCTTTATGCTTATAAGCAGAGAGCATAAAGCGTATCAGCGTTAAACATATATACACTGTACCTACACGTGGACATTAGGGGCTATTTTCATTGACGCCCAGGTCGTTTTAACAGCTACAAACACAGAATTATATATGTTGACCTGGTCGAAAAATACTTTGCAGTCAGAGCTACCTGATGACATCTATGTACATATAGTTATGGTCTACTCGGCAGCCTGTCGACACCGACGTTATGGAAATATGATCGACATTCTGCTGTGTTGGTTTTCAAAAGCGATATCGTAATGGCTGAACTGGTTTTGTTAAAACGTATTTGGCTAGGGCCTTGAAATACATTTATGCACATTTATTCATAAGCGTCTGCAAAACGATTAGCATATACAGCCTCTGTATTGTGATATATTTAACAAATAATGAAAAACTTTAGAACAGAAATAAAAATAGCAAACAACGGTCTTCTATACACATACACTAACACTCTATGCAGTACCAATACTCACGACAGGAGGGAATGACCCATTCACAGCTGTTTGT
>NW_018407244.1:37157-38407 GCF_002113885.1 Mizuhopecten yessoensis | reverse complement strand
TTGATATAAATGTGCTCCTTTTTCCATTGACGTCTGCAAAACATGTAGCTTCATGTAATAAATAATGACAAAACGTTAGGGCAAAAATACAGATCACACAATAGGGTCCTCTATACACGTAAACTGACACTCAATTCAGTATCGGCTATAAGTGCAACCTGCAATGATCAATTGTGGGACAAAGTGTGTGGATTCCGTGCTCTAGTTTAGGTCAGAAACATGAATGTGACAAACTTAAGGTATTTTAATGTCAAAGTCTTTGTTGAAATATCATTTTATATATATCCTTTATCACACAATACATGTATTTCCTTGAAATTCTACTGTAAACAAATTTCTTTTCAATCTTGAAGTTAAAAAAGTGTTTTATAATTACCAAACTTTTTCCTATTTACCAATATTGTGTGTTCCACAGTGTGTAACCCGCGTCTTTAACTTATGAGTGAGGCCGCTTTGAGTATAAATTCTCACGACAGATGGCTATGGCGACGCTTGGTTACGTGTGCTCTGATGTCGTGTAACTTCTGTTCTGTTTCTGTACACTTACTAAAACGTCCGTCACCCGCCCACGTGTTTCGATATAAACAACAATAACACTGGACAAAAACATGTAATCAACATTTACATCACAAGACAATACATGCGATTGTACCATCATGTCATTTCAAATATTTTCTATGTTCAAATTTTAACATGTTTTGTTTCTATCATGAGTTCAAATCATATCCCATTTTTGTGGGGTTTGCTGTTAATATAGCCTTGCAAATCAGTATATATAGGTGTCTAGAATACACTCGATTAAAAGGCGGGTTGTTCAGATTAAGGTCTCACCTGTTTTCCATACCGTTCTTTCTTTAGCAGGCCTCCAAAAAGAGGTTTTGTTTCTATTATAAGTTCAAATAATGGTTTTGTGGAACCTGAGGTAATTTCCTGTCGTTTGTGGACGAGTGAAGTTTTTAAATCATATCCCAATTCTGTGCAATTTGTAGTCAATATAGCCTTGCAAGTCTGCATATATACGTTGGTAGAATGTCCTCTCTTGTTTATATTACGGAATAAGGCGGGGCGTAAAGTTTAAGGTTTCAAGCTGTCACTTGTTATACATACTGCTGTTTGTTTAGCAGGCCTCAATAAAGAGATGATCGTATCTATACCAAGAACTCAGCCAAATCATCTATGCCACGTGATTGCACAACTGTTTGTTATTGTGAACCAGCACATTATAATGTCTGCCATATTTTCATGTTTAT
>NW_018407244.1:35733-36063 GCF_002113885.1 Mizuhopecten yessoensis | reverse complement strand
ATATGTCACGTGATTACACAATTGTTTGTTATTGTGAAGCATACTGGAATGTCTGCCATAATTACATATTTACACCGTTACTAACGCCACTACTCATTTGACATCATAAGTACCACGTGCCTGGTAAACTCATTTAAATTCTCGCAAGTAAGGAGCGGTCACTTGTGATTGCCTTTATCAAGGTAACAGGACGCTTCTAAATGCGCATTGACGGACGATTCGGTATTTATTGAACTATTTCTTAAAAAAACCTAAATATCTTGGCCAAATGTCATCAAGGAGCTCTGACTGAAAAAGCACTGTTTTACCTGATCAATATATTACTGAATC
>NW_018407244.1:34948-35384 GCF_002113885.1 Mizuhopecten yessoensis | reverse complement strand
TTGATTGAGTGTGCACAATTTGAATCAAATGCATACTATCATTTTTCTTTATCTCATTTTTTCTGGCTATGATAGTAATTTTGTTCCGGGTGAGAAATTTCTCCCTTCAAAAATATTTTTTTGTAAAGGTAATAAAATTCCCATTAATAAATATGACTTATTTGAAATATCTGAGAATAATCATATATAAAATGGACAACAACAAAAATGTCACATTAAAATTGTCATATCAATTTAATAAAACATAAATTATGAAACAGGATTTAACAAAATACAAGAACTGTGCAGGCCTATATTGTTCTTACTGAAATTTTATATCATAATGATAGCATCAATATCTAAAAAGGAAATGTTCTTTCAAGTCATTGATTTCAATCTTGTTTAAAGAGTAATCCATTATTTTGCCCCCTAAAGTATTACCCGTGATAGCGTAGTG
>NW_018407244.1:29546-34187 GCF_002113885.1 Mizuhopecten yessoensis | reverse complement strand
ATTTAGGAAGCGCACCCATCGGCCAAGCATTTCGGGCGGTTTCCACTTCCTGTGTGATTTCCGTGGATACACCGGCTCTTCAGCCCCTGACATATCCGTCGAAACAGGTTCAGGTGGTGCAGATGACCTGGTTGTATGTCCTTTAAGTCTCATACCACTTGCATGGAACGGACTAACCAAGGGAGATAACTAAGGAGGTTTTCTCCATTGAGGTAAAGCATACCTCTCCACCTCGAAGTCTGTGTCAGAACTTGACTCCTTAAGTGTTTCCTCCTGTGTTGCCTTTTTGAACGATATGGAGTTGTCCGGGTTTTATTTACTCCTGAAAACCTACATAGTTCCCTAACGACCTTATTACCGATTAAAGGGTCTCCTTCTATTGATGTCCAACATCATCGTGCTCACCCTTCATTGCTCGAAGCTTATGCGCTTCTGGCAATATAAATTGGCTCACCTTCTCACACCTCAGATGTACAACTCATTATGCTCAAGGGAAAGACGCTTTCTCTCCGGAAGAAAAATCAGGCGACTTACGCATACCTCCATCCCTTTCACAATTGCATTACAGATGTCTTCAACTACCAGTCCGTGTTAGCTAGCTCACAACCATATACCACTCCCTACTCAGCCGTAGGAGTGACGGGAACAGTGTCGACACAATCAACCAAGGTCTCCTTCACAGTATTAATAATGATCATTATTTCTTCATTGGTTCTTAGAGGAGCTTAGAGTCGCTTAGAGTCGAGTTGTGCAGGGCTCATAGCGATTCCTTTATGTATCGCCGATTATTTTTACCGTACCTCCCGGGTTCTCACGTGGGCGCATTATATTTTCAATTCCATTGCCAGGAGTCTGTAAAAAGCGACTAGTACTTTACAAGGGGGACACATATCGATTAGTTGAAAGAAAGTCGCGAAGTTATAGCCGTTTGATCTATATGCCTGACAGTTTCAGGGTGTTTTCTCTAGTTCGTTAGTTTTAAGCTTGCTCTGTTTGCTCAAAAACATATGCCTAAAGAGTCAACCTCTTATCTGGCCATATTCATTCCCATTGTTCTTATACCTATTTTCCCGAACTAAATTCCTTCACACTTGTACTCATTTAAAATTTGCCCGGAGTATTTACCAAAACGTTCCACATTTGATTTAAATTTAATTATTCTCCTTATAAGAAAATAATGTAGTGTCGTCAGCTATCTGTGATATCTTCACACATTTTACTAACCACTGTGACACCAACATTGTGTCTAGTATGTTTTAAAATGACAGCCGTTATAATTTAATCTTTTGAAAGATCAAAATAACTCAACTAGCAACATTGCTTTATTACTTTTTGAATGATTTATGATTCAAAACGCCAATTATTATTTGGAACATATCCTTTTATGATTTTTACAATGTAATCACCCAGCATGGTAACTCCTTGCCAAAGCCAAAACGCTGTTACCGCATTGTCATAAACTTGTCAAGTATCTTTTTAAATCAATCTAACAAAAGAAGAAGGCTATTAATATCAAATCTCTCGTAATATTTAACTGTATCGTACGTCTGTGTAATGCTTAAACAAGTGCACGGAGAGATCTCCTATACAATCCCCTATCTAAGATTTAGGATTTTACTGATAAGCCATCTAATAGCGGACATGTCGTAACTATAATATAATTCACATTAGCAAATTAATGTTTTTTTGTTCATTTATACACTAAGTAAAGCATTTGATTCCGTCTGAATGTTTGTTTGTTTGTTTGTTTGTGTTTAACGGCCCATCGACGGCTGTGGTCATTTAGGGCCATGGTGATTTATTTTTCCCTTTTTTATTTAAACAAACATTTGAGTATGGAATAAAAAATCTGATACAAATACATATTTTTAAAAGCATTCGCATTGTATGTGTTAAAAAAAATAATATAAAAAGGGTGTTAAAATAATAAAAGAGATAACAAATAGATGATATGGACTCTGTGATATATATAACGTCAAAGAAGATAAGATGGATTAAACGACATCAGAGTATATAGAATAGACCGATGTCTTTGAATTGGTTAAAAATCCCTTTGAGGCTAAGAAAATGAAAAGAGTTTTCATATCCGGGACTCGAAAGTTGTTATCACGTTTCCATCTGAAGACCTGTGTTATAGAGAAAAGCTATGAAACTACAATTCTCTAGTATTTTGTCTGCATTGTGTTCGGTTTCCTAAAAAGAAAAGGAAAAGAAACTATCTGAAAATGTTAGTTGTATTGTTGGGCTATCAAGGAGAAAAATGATCGTCTATACTATGCGTCCTTTACTTTGGAACACCAAACTGCTGCAACAGTAATAACATTCGGATTATGTACTCCTAACATATGTTTTATCTATTATCACCTAGCTTTGCAACACCAAAGTTGAAAAAGGCGATTGGTTCTGTCCTTCGGTAGGGACATGCCAAATTCCTTAACTTTGGTACATGTACTTGCTGCTCTCTGCTTGACGCTGAGCGGTTTAAGTGGGCAGCCGTAGGAACTAGTTTACCCGTTATGGGTATAATATGACAGCTTGGGGTAATGTTGTTGGTGCAGTTGGCATGGTATTTTACTGAGGTAGCGCTCTAAAGTAGGAAGATATCTCTACTTTTGCAAGAAAGCAAGCTTGCCAACAACACAAGCATGCATTACATACACGGATGCGGGACCTTAAATGACCTAGACTACTAAAGCCGATAAACCAAACAAACCCAACCAATCCTGGTAAAGGATCAACATGAACATGTTAAAATTGCATTGAAAAGACATTGACATAAAGGACAAACAAAGAATTCTATTCTACAAAACAAAACAAAAGTGAAATAAAAAATAACGAACATGCATGCTAATTGAGGTTGGGAAGGTTATTCTGTCCCAAGGCCGGAACATACAAAAGTCCTTTNGCATAATGGGACTTTGTGGTGTACTGTGGTGTGATTTCGGCATTTCATTCGCACTATCACGAATACACCAACACAAAACCTCCAGTACACACGAATTCATTACACACAGGGAAGTAACAATTTTATTAAAGCATTGACATTGTCATGTTAAACTAACAATATCAACTCCCAAAAAAATTCACAGTACTGATATTTCTGCTAGATGAAGAAGAAAATACGGAACATGTTATCGTTTGTAGAATTTTTGCACCAGCAGCATGTTTTTCTCGCACCTCAGACAGAGATATCCCATGTCATACCGCGTGCTAGATTTTTCTATCACGTCCGATCTGCCTTGTTCCTTTACGTGACATTTTGCGGAATTTTTACGCTAGGAGATATTCATCCGCTCGTTAACTACCTGAAATTGACAATCTGCATAATAAATTATCTGTTCTGTCGTTATATGTATAGTTTTGATGTTGTTGTTTTCTTTGTAGGGACGGACTACATTTTTACGCGGAAACATTCAAATGTTGATTAAGTAGTGAAGGGATCATTACCATTTGAGGCCCCAGAAAGGATACTTGTAATTTTTAGCAAGCATTGAATACTTTTGTTTCGAACTTAAAGGTGCAAAAAAACATAAAAAAAATAAGTGTAACCTAGCAAGATTTGGTTATCTCAGTCTCGGGCTAAGATTTTGCCACATTCCAACCTCGGCTTACGCCTCGTTTATAGTCTCGTTCAACCAGACTCTTGTCTGCGCAAGCTACGCCGAACAGAGAGTCTGGTAAAACCCAGTGCTATTGTTTTCTGAAGCCATAACGAGGCTAACCAGAATTCTGGTAAAGGATTTCATTGGTCAAAGGTAGACAAGCCCTTTTATACTTTTGAAGTCAGAATTTGAGTGGCGCAAAATTACAATGAATATTTTAATTCATGATTGTTTTTACCTGTACATGCATTCCTGAAGTATCCGTGTTTTCGCTATTAAGCCTTATCGAGAAAAATTTAAGAAAATGCTTCAAATCTCAAGAATGAAATCATGTATTTTCATTTGATATTTTACAATAATTCATGAAGCTTACAAAGCTATTGATACAGGTCAAGCCAGATTACCTGAGTGAGAACATGTAGTGTTTTGTATGGGGTATAGGTAAATGTCATTTCATTTCAGTAATTATTACCATAACTTTAGTATGCATATACAATACCTACACCAATCTTTGTAGCCCAAAAACAAAATATTCAAATATCCCGACCTCCCTACCGTGACGTAACCCATATCTCAACAACAAAGCCATGGAGTGATCTCCTTTCCTCTTCCTTTATGGCGCATACTGCCTGCTGACGGCCCGGAACTTGCTCCATATCAAAACCTTGTTTTGTCGGTTTTGTTTGAGTGTCAACTCAATTTATTGCGCAGTTTGTGTGCTCTATACCTATCTGCCATTTTTACTATACTTATTTATTGTTGAAAATTATTTTTGTGCCTTTTACAGCCGGTTATTTTACTCCACGTGTGCCGGTGATGTGCCACGCGGTCCGCCATTATTGTGTGAAAAACTCCAACCTCTGTTTATTTCAGTGACGGTTGTTTGTTTCGGCAAACGTTATTTATTTTAACCGTTTCGGATTTATATTACGGGTGGAATTCTCTCTACTTTGCGTACTTTGTAATATCGTATTTTATATATGTTTTCCTTGTTTGTCTGCTTGTAAACTTTGTTTACTTTCGCTTTGGAGGGTATTTA
>NW_018407244.1:19902-22156 GCF_002113885.1 Mizuhopecten yessoensis | reverse complement strand
TATTTAACAGACTTGATTTACAGTATGCTATTGGCCAAATATCATTATGTTTGGCATTTTGGTTATTGAAAATAAATAGTTAAATTTTTAAAAACATGTTGAGTCATTTATTCCAACAAATTATAAATTAAAAAAGATGAGTGACAACAGTAGAAAATAAACTCTACTGTACATTTATTTGAAAAAACAAAACGCCATTTATCTGTTATGAAATCTGTCGCCTGCAAAATGGTTGAAATCGACGAATAAGACATTTCTATGCTCGGAAGTTGGAAAATTTGTCAACCTGATTTCAGTGAAAAGAACGATATATACATTGACACCATCGACGAGAAACCGTAAGTCTGACGCAATATGTAAATGAAAGATTTAATAGCAGATCCCCCAAGGATTACAGAAAAAATACAGAGGCAGAAATACAGCAACGAACGATTGCCTGCGCGTCCTCTCTACCCGAACAAAATGTGCTCGCTACATGAGAGGATTTTTGAGTTAGTTCCTTATTTCAGACAGGTATATTCAACCACAAAGAACACTGCAAAAAAAACCTATACCAAGGTAAGGATGCTAGGTATAAGTTAGTCAATAGCGTCACACTACATAAACAATCACGTTTAATATTAATAAACGCATACAAACAACGGCCTAACACAGCTGACTGTTTCACTTCTTGTCTTGGTGATCAAAGTAACATTTACTTGACTTTTAAACTGGAAAAAGAAATCAGTGAGATCAGAAGACATGCAGCAAGTGAGCGCATAGGACATTGCCAGGGAGCTGAACAAATTGTCAGAACGGGGATCTATATGTCAGAAACACATTGGGAATTAATGGAGGGGCTATCAACAAACATCTATGCAATATCCACAGAAACATTGACATTGTAAGAGTTTAAACACATAATGCTTAATGGGCTACTTACACACGAGGTAAGATCAGGGATACGTGAACCGACAAACCACAAACCTGTAATGGACCTGATACATCTTGATAAACATCACCACAAACNAAAATCACGTTTAATATTAATAAACGCATACAAACAACGGCCTTACACAGCTGACTGTTTCACTTCTTGTCTTGGTGATCAAAGTAATATTTACTTGACTTTTAAACTGGAAAAAGAAATCAGGGAGATCAGAAGACATGCAGCAAGTGAGCGCAATATCCACAGAAACATTGACATTGTAAGAGTTTAAACACATAATGCTTAATGGGCTACTTACACACGGGGTAAGATCAGGGATACGTGAACCGACAAACCACAAACCTGTAATGGACCTGATACATCTTGATAAACATCACCACAAACACACATGTATATATTAATTAGCATGATAGTTTACTCGCGTATTTCAAGCTTAAAGCAGGAAATAGTTGCATGTTTCCTCAGTAAGTATATTTTAAGGACAACAAATGTCGGAATGCAGTAAGATTGGGTTCAATTACAGTTATCTGTACTCGAAATCATATGCGGTAATATTTCTCTTTAGAACAACATTTGCTTGACAAACGTTTTACGACATGCTTGCTCATTCATGTGTGTACACTTCAGATTATATATCTCGCATGTAAAAACGTGTTTTATCTCTTAAAATTCATAGTTTACAGCATTGTATTCTAGCTTCCTTTTATAATCTATTTAGATTTGTTATGGTGTTGACGGCATCTCTTTGTCAGTATTTACAATAGAGTACAAAATTGAAATTAACTTAGCTTCATGTTAAACGATTCAATAGCGTTATAGATTGGACTAATAATGAAAAATATTTATGACAAAAGTACAAAAACAAACGAGGGTCTCCTATACACGTCCACTAACACTCAATGCAGTACCGGTCACAAACTGCAAGAATTAACTATGGGACAAAGTCAGTGGATGCCGTGCTATTGTTAAACGCAGAAATAAGAATGAGCGAAGTTAAAATACTTCTATGTTTAAGTCTGTTAATAGGTTTTCCTAATCACACAATAAAAATACTTCCTTACAATCTTACTATAATCAAAACACTTTCCGATCTTGAAGTTAAAACACCAACCCTACTCCTTCTTACGACTACTGTGTGTAACTCGTGACTTTAACTCCTGAGGTAGTCCTCTTTGAGTATCGATACTCACGACAGGAGGCAATGGCGCATTCACAGCTATTTGCCTCTGCCCCAAGGTCGTATCACGTTATAAATATACACAGAAAGCTTAGAGTGTATCACTTATAAAACTTCTATACCTTAGTCTATATATTGACATTAAAGGC
>NW_018407244.1:3624-7986 GCF_002113885.1 Mizuhopecten yessoensis | reverse complement strand
TCTTCAGCTGATAGGTAGTTAAAACCTGACATTTCCAACAAATCACAACACATTAACAATGTATTGCAAAAGTATGTCACAAATTTGTAGAAAATAGTAGTACCATACATGATTAAATTGTGTGTGAGATTAAAATTGTTGTCAGATATTCTGTAAAAAATCTGAATTGTCCATAGTAAGATACATATAATCTGGCTTAATGCCAAGGATGATTTGTAAAACGTGGGACCTACATGTATGTCCCTAACACTACCTGGAGGTATTATAATTAACATCGACACCTTTTGTGACCACCACATGCAACATCTACTATAATTGATCAGTCCACTATGACTGTTAGGATTGAATAAACGGAGCAAAGGTACAATTGGAGATAAAATTGTGATTGGTTAGAAAAAATACTAAACAAATTTGCAACCAAATGCAATATTCCAACTGTTAGAGGGTAGGAAATTCCAACAACGAAATGCGCACAGAAATACACGTCACTGCTCTAAAGTAAGGACAAGATCAACCAACATCATCAAAATTGCCGTACATGTACTTATTCAAGTACTAAAGAACTATTTAAACGCCCGAAACAAAAATCAGCTATTACATGTACTTATCCAAATAACGCGTAATGCTAAAGTAAACACATAGAAATATCGTACATAAGTACTATAGCGGAGGTAGCTCCAACAATAGACTCTTAACAGTTACCCGACCTTATATCTTTATGCTGTATGTTGCGTCAAAGGTGACTAAAATACAATAGGCCTACCATCAGATTCCAAATAAGTGACCATAACTGACACGCGTGATTACTCATAATCGCTGCACCATGTGACACCGAGAACACGACAAACTCATAAATATATATAAAGATGCTGATTTTCCGAAAAACTACTGAACAATGATTAAGTTACATAATAAGAATTCACAATGAAAACTATACAAACGATTACGATTAACAACACAATTCAAGAACCCAGTGACAAATTCCGGCATTGCGGTTACCCTTATCACATGACCTTGAAAACGCCGCTCAGGAAAACTGACAACATCAAACACTACCTACGTGAAACTTTAAATGTGATGCCTTTTTTCTCTTTTTCCTCCTCTGTCATATATTTCATGCCGACAGCCCCTCTCCGTGATCTTAAACAATAAGTTGAGGTGTTTGAATCTGGTTTATGTCTAACTCATTGAAAACTATGTGGAGTAAAGCTAGTAGAAAAGTGCAACAATAACTAATACTAACTGGACATAATAGGAATTTTCTGTCTTTTTTCAAACAACATTGAACATTTTGTGCATTTGACAATTTATTACAATTGGTGCGTCTGGGATAGTAAAAACTTTATATATCAATGCTGAATGAATTTCTAACACAATTAGACTGATCAAAAACTGCTATATA
This sequence comes from Mizuhopecten yessoensis, assembly GCF_002113885.1. NCBI lineage: Eukaryota > Metazoa > Mollusca > Bivalvia > Pectinida > Pectinidae > Mizuhopecten > Mizuhopecten yessoensis. The sequence continues at coordinate 6,584 of NW_018407244.1, read as the reverse complement.
TACTCTTGTTACTTGCTCTAGGTTGGCGTGTCTATGACCGTTGTCAGATAAATGGCCACGCTAAAGTTAACCTGTTATATTTGCCTTCCTAACACGAGTGATAAACCATAAAACAACAAGGGACGTGCCTCGCAATTACAGTTAAAAAAAATATAGTAGAACGCATATGCGACGTCATTTTTCGGAAATCAGATGCATTTTTAAACATAAATTAATACAGGATATAATTCCACCACCACCACCATCACCATCACCATCACCATCGACATTATCATCACCACCATCACCACCACCATCACCATCACCATTACCATCACCACCACCAACAATATTATCATCACCATCACATTACCATCATCACCACCATCACCACCACCATCACCACCACCATCACCATCACCATCACCATCACCATCACCACCACCAACAATATCATCATCACCATCATATCACCATCATCACCGCCATCACCACCACCATCACCACCACCATCACCATCACCATCACCACCACCATTACCACCATCACCACCACCATCATCACCACCACCATCATCATCACCATCACCATCACCATCACCGCTACCAACACCATCATCATCATCATCATCATCACATCACCATCATCAATATCATCATCGCCACCATCATCACCACCACCATCACCAACACCACCATCAGCACCATCATCATCACCACAACCATCACCACCACAATCACCATAACTATCACCATCACCATCACCACCACTAACACCATCACCACCATCATCACTACCATCATCACCATCACCACCACCATCACCATCACCATCACATCACCATCATCAACATCTTCATCATCACTACCATCACCACCAACACCATCACCATCATCATCACCATCATCATCATCATCACCAGCATCATCAATACCATCATCACCAACACCACCACCACCAGCACCATCACCACAACCATTACCACCACCATCACCATCACCATCACCACCACCATTACCACCATCACCACCACCATCACCACAACCATCACCACAACCATCACCACAACCATCACCACCACAATCACCACCACCATCACCATCACCATCCCCACCACCACCACCACCACCATCATCACCACTTCAACCACCATCACCATCACCACAACCAACACCAACACCATCACCACAACCAACACCAACACCCTCACCACAACCAACACCATCACCATCACCACCATTACCATCATCACCTCAAACACCACCACCACCTCCACCACCATCTCCACCACCACCAGCATCATCACCACAACCAACATCATCCTCCTCTACCACCACCATTACCATCATCACATCAAACACCACCAACGACACCATTACCATAACCACCTCCAACACCACAAAACTCACTATCACCATTACCACCTCCAACACCCCCAAAATCACCGTCACCATTGCCACCACAACCTCCTACACCAGCAACACCATCACCACCAACAACTCCACCACCACTACAATCACCAGCACCATCCTCATCACCATCAACAACTCCACCACCACTACAATCACCAACACCATCCTCATCACCACCAACAACTCCACCATCACTACAATCCCCAACACCATCATCATTACCACCTCCAACACTACCACCACTCACATTACCACCATTGTATTACTTTCTTTTATATTTTTGATCAGGTCATGTTAACATGAGTAAATGCACTCCTGCAATCAGCGGCTCTTTCTTAAACATAATTGCCCTGTAACCCGACAAAAATGATAGACTTGGACACCTTAAAGTACATTACGTATCGGTAAAATCGTCAATTGTTGAAACAAAGACATTCTGCGAAAGAGAAGCCAAATAGTTCAGTCTGAATAAAAAAACCAATGATACATGTAGCAGGAAAACATGCAAAAATTTGCAAACCACAAATACCACACCATATCGAAACCAAACAACCTCAACACCACCACTACAACATCACTATATCTCAATACCACCATCATCAAAGATACAACACAACCAGAACTACCCCCTCCACCATAACCACCACCACAACCACCACCACAAATATAACCACCATTACAATTACAACTACCACCACAAGTACCATGACCACAACTACCATTAACACTACCACCACAACTCCAGAAACACCACTACCTCTGCCAACACTATTACTACCGCCACTTCCACCATCACTACTACTAACACCATCATCACCACCACAACTACAACTATCACCACAATTACCGCTACCAAAACCACTACCATCACTAACACCACCATCCTAAACACTGCCACTAACACTACAACAACAACCACCACTACCACTGCCAATAACATACCACCACTACTAATACCACCACCACCAAAATTAACACCACCACCACCACTAAGAATAAAAACACCTTAACCACACTACCTATAATACACCACCATCATTACCGACACCACTATAACCACCATGACCATTTCAACCATTATCGCCACAAGACAAACTGACCCAAGTGACCTTAATACATCTGTGTAAACCTTGTATGTCTTCACCAAGCATGATACTGGCCAAACATCATCACACTTTTTCGTAATGAAACACGATGTGCTTTCTTGAATAAATAGAGTTCCCAAATAGCCAACACGTGTTTGCGTGTTGTTCGTGCAGCCTTCCACCTTTTTCCAGTATACAAAACACGAGATTTATTCTTTAATTTTGCGGTAGAGGTGTCATATATTGTTCCTGTTTACGAAGACAACTGGAAGGGGATTATATTTATTGTGTAATCAAGTAAAGAATCAGAATGCAAAGTATATCTATTGAGGAAGATATGCGTTGTGTAACATCAAAACATTTGTATATTATACATGAAGACTTCAATGAGCAGATACACAGAGCACAAAATAGGAAGATATGATAACGTAAAATTAATCTTTTAATGTTTTTAAAGAATATATAGTAATAATCTATTTTCGTT
>NW_018407244.1:1685-1973 GCF_002113885.1 Mizuhopecten yessoensis | reverse complement strand
CATGGAAATCAAAGGTGGTTTAGGGAAGAGTGATCATGGAGTCCTCCGCTAATACTAAAACGACCAAAATTCAATTACAACAATTATGATCAACTGAGACAGGAACTCAGCATAAATTGGGATAACACACTGCCAGGCGACAGAGATGTAGAAGCTAACTAGAAAAGCTTCTGTAATATCCAAACTAAAGCTATGGATAGTAATATCCCGAAAGGTTCACTACATGCAATCCCACTAAGAAATCATTGCATAAAAATATTGTACGAGCATAAAAAATAAAAGAAGCAA
>NW_018407244.1:0-462 GCF_002113885.1 Mizuhopecten yessoensis | reverse complement strand
TAAGGCCCTAGTCAGACAAGCTGGAGAGTGTTCAAATGTGGGCAACTAAACTAAACAAATACCAGGGATGAAAAACTTACCGTACGAAGAAAGACTAAGGCAACTAAAGCTTACAAAATCAGGTAACACATAATCTGTATGATCCACTAGTCACAGAACTCTTAAGTTAAATTAAACAAATAACAGATATTCAAAAGCAAGAGGACATGAGTTATGTATTGCAAAAGAGCATAGCAGGCTAGATATACGAAAGTCATCATTTACACAAAGAGTGACAAACAGCTGGAACTCCCTACCATACATGGTCGTGAATGCGTCAACCATCCATCCATTCGCTCAATAGGCATTTTGCAAATATTGATTTATATTTTAAATACAAGGCCGACGTAAACCGTACCCTGAGTGACGTCGAGCAGTCGGCCCTGGAGGAGGACAAAGATCTGGATAAAGAGGTCTAAAACC
>NW_018407243.1:4975-5655 GCF_002113885.1 Mizuhopecten yessoensis | reverse complement strand
ACCGATAATATATGATTAAATAATTAAGCGCCTGTTATAATCTGGAAATAAACAGGTACTATATGATTCACTAACTAAGAGCCTGTTATAATCTGGTTAAAAACCGGTATTATATCATTAAATAATTAAGAGCCTGCTATAATCTGGTTATAAACCGATACTATATAATTAAATAATTAAGTGCCTGTTATAATCTGGTTCTAAACCGGTACTAAATGATTAACTGATAAAGAGCCTGTTATAATCTGGTTATAAACCGGTAATATATGATTAACTAATTAAAACCTTGTTATAATCTGGTTATAAAGCATAACTATATGATTAACTAATTAAGTGCCTGTTATAATCTGGTTATAAACCGATACTATATCATTAACTTTTTAAGAACCTGTTATAATCTGGTTAAAGACATGTACTATATGATTAACTGATTAAGAGACTGTTATAATATGGTTATAAACCGATACTATATGATAAACTATTTAAGAGCCTGTTATAATCTGGTTAAAGACCGGTACTATATGATTAACTTATTAAGAGACTGTTATAATCAGGTCAGAAACCGGCACTTTATGATTAACTATTTAAGAGCCTGTTATAAACCGGTAATATATGATTAACTTATTAAGACCTTGTTATAATCTGGTTATAAATCATTACTAAATGATTAACTAATTAAC
>NW_018407243.1:0-462 GCF_002113885.1 Mizuhopecten yessoensis | reverse complement strand
GTTATAATCTGGTAATAAACAGGTACTATATGATTCACTAACTAAGAGCCTGTTATAATCTGGTTAAAAACCGGTATTTTATCATTAAATGATTAAGAGCCTGCTATAATCTGGTTATAAACCGATACTATATAATTAAATAATTAAGTGCCTGTTATAATCTGGTTCTAAATCGGTACTAAATGATTAACTGATTAAGAGCCTGTTATAATCTGGTTATAAACCGGTAATATATGATTAACTAATTAAAACCTGGTTATAATCTGGTTATAAAGCATAACTATATGATTAACTAATTAAGTGCCTGTTATAATCTGGTTATAAACCGATACTATATCATTAACTTTTTAAGAACCTGTTATAATCTGGTTAAAGACATGTACTATATGATTAACAGATTAAGAGACTGTTATAATGTGGTTATAAACCGATACTATATGATAAACTATTTAAGAGCCTGTT
>NW_018407242.1:1486-2889 GCF_002113885.1 Mizuhopecten yessoensis | reverse complement strand
GTCAATGTTGTGTATATACTTGATATTAATGTTGTGTTTAGAGACATGTTGTCGATGTTAAATTTAGAAACATGTTATCAATGTTGTGTTTGGAGAAATGTTGTCAATGTTGTGTTTGGAGAAATTTTGTCAATGTTGTGCTTAGAGGCTTGATGTCAATGTTGTGTATACAGACATGTCGTTGATGTTGTGTTTCGAGACATGTTGTCAATGTTGTGTTTGAAGGCATGTTGTCAATGTTGTCTTTAGAGATATGCTGTCATATTGTGTTAAGAGACCTGTTGTCAATGTTGTGTTAAGAGACATGTTGTCCATATTATGTTCAGAGACATGTTGTCAATGTTGCGTTTGGAGACATGTTGTTAATGCTGTTTTTGGAGACATGTCGTCTATGTTGTGTTTAGAGACATGTTGTCAATGTTGAATTTAAAAACTTCATGTCAATGTTGTGTTAAGAGACTTGAGGTCAATGTTGTATTTGGAGGCATGTGGTTGATGTTGTGTTTCAAGACATGTTGTCAATGTTGTGTTTGAAGGCATGTTGTCAATGTTGTCCTTAGAGATATGCTGTCATATTGTGTTAAGAGACCTGTTGTCAATGTTGTGTTCATAGACATGTTGTTAATGCTGTTTTTGAAGACATGTCGTCTATGTTGTGTTTAGAGACATGTTGACAATGTTGTGTTTGGAGACATGTTGTCAATATTGTGTTTAGAAACATGTCGTCTATAATGTGTTTAGAGATATGTTGACAATGTTGAATTTAAAAACATCATTTCAATGTTGTGTTTAGAGACTTGAGGTCAATGTTGTGTTTAGAGGCATGTTGTCAATGTTATGTTAAGAGACATGTTATCCATATTGTGTTCAGAGACATGTTGTCTATGTTGAATTTAAAAAGATCATGTCAATGTTTTGTTTAGAGACTTGATATCAATGATGTGTTTAGAGGCATGTTGTCAATGTTAAATTTAGAAAAATGTTGTCAATGTTGTGTTTGGAGACATGATGTTGTGTTTTGAGACTTGATATCTTTGTTGTGTTGAGAGACATGTCGTCGATGTTGTATTTCCAGGCATGTTGTTGGATATTGTTTTTAGAGAAATGTTGTCAATATTGTGTTTGGAGGCATGATGTCAATGTTGTGTTTAGAAACATATTGTCAATGTTGTGTTTAGAGACATGTTATCAATGTTCTGTTTAGATACTTGATGTCAATGTTGTGTATATACTTGATATTAATGTTGTGTTTAGAGACTTTATGTCAATGTTGTATTCAGAGACATGTTGTCGATGTTGAATTTAGATACATGTTATCAATGTTGTGTTTGGAGAATTGTTGTCAATGTTGTGTTTGGAGAAATTTTGTCAATGTTGTGTTTAGAGACATGTTGTCAATATTA
>NW_018407242.1:0-462 GCF_002113885.1 Mizuhopecten yessoensis | reverse complement strand
TCAATATTGTGTTTGGAGGAATGATGTCAATGTTGTGTTTAGAAATATGTTGTCAATGTTGTCTTGAGAGATATGCTGTCATATTGTGTTAAGAGACATGTTGTCCATATTGTGTTCAGAGGCATGTTGTCAATGTTTAATTTAGAAACATATTGTCAATGTTGTGTTTGGAGACATGATGTTGTGTTTTGAGACTTGATATCACTGTTGTGCTGAGAGACATGTCGTCGATGTTGTATTTCCAGGCATGTTGTTTGATATTGTTTTTCGGGAAATGTTGTCAATATTGTGTTTGGAGGCATGATGTCAATGTTGTGTTTAGAAATATGTTGTCAATGTTCTGTTTAGAGACTTGATGTCAATGTTGTGTATTTACTTGATATTAATGTTGTGTTTAGAGACATGTTGTCGATGTTAAATTAAGAAACATGTTATCAATGTTGTGTTTGGAGAAATGTTGTC
>NW_018407241.1:1730-2556 GCF_002113885.1 Mizuhopecten yessoensis | reverse complement strand
ACAGGGGCACGCAACTACTATTAATATTGATCTTGTTAGACTTTCATTATCACTAAACAAGGTATTTGGATATAACGTACCCAGCGACTGAAAATCTTAACAAGCTCAATATTAATAGTAGTTGCCACTGTGCGTCAACGGACAAGTGTACAGAAGGTAGAAACTATTTTTTAATCAATGGTGTATATAATGGTTATATCGACCTTTCACAACACATAAGACAAATAAGGAGATTTCAACAGCCAGTTGAACAGCTACAACCAACGGCGGATTAAGAGGAGGTCCGACCCCCCCCCCCCCCAATTTTTTTTGAAGGCGGACTCGCCGTACCCGGAAGATACAATCACATTTGTTTCAATTTTTGTTCTGATGGACACAATTTCAACATTTGAACTGTTATTTATATTTAAACATCAGAAAAATATTACCATTGTCTCCCATCACAGTATCACCTTTATTTGTATCATGCATGGTTTCAGAGAAATCAATTTAGGATTTAAGTACATACATGTATATCTGTAGAATTTATTAATCAAATATCACGTAATACCCGTAAACAATATTTGTTGAGATTTTGAGAAAAAAAAAAACAGTGGCTAATAGATGGAGACATTACATCATATACATAAAAAATGAAGATCTATATTATAAAGTGAAAAAAAAATCTGACCACATCTTAAGTCTTGTGCAGCAGTTAAAACTCTCCACCCACCCCCCGTTTTCTCGAAATCCTGGATCCTCCCTACGACTGCTACATAAACGTGTACGTGCACATCCGTCAAGGTATCCATAGATGTAACGACACTTTTCATTGGTTAATTAACTA
>NW_018407241.1:0-462 GCF_002113885.1 Mizuhopecten yessoensis | reverse complement strand
AGCAAGCAGATAATCATCGCAATCATGAATGTGCACATAAATGAAGGCAATGTCTATTCTTCATTACAATTTAAAATAAATCAATAATTGATTTTCAAATAATAAAATTAAAAAAAAAAGTTCTTCGTAATTTCTTAACCACATATTATGTGGCGCTTACTTGAGCCACGATATCACACGTAGGACTTTCCATAAAATTTTAAATAACCTTACTGTCAATAGTTCTCAAAACATGCCAACCTTGATTATATTCATTTGAAACGGTCAAAATAAGACAAATGAATAATCCTTCATATGTTCTTAACCACAGAATATGTGGCGCCTACTTGAGCCAAGATATCACACGAAGGACTTTCATAAAATCTTAAATAACCTTCTGATCATTTTTAACCAAAATGAGTGAAAATATGCCAAAACAATAATTTAATTTTTGCGAGTTCAATAAAATCAGGGCTTATTAAC
>NW_018407240.1:226311-256016 GCF_002113885.1 Mizuhopecten yessoensis | reverse complement strand
CACGCCACAGTTATAACTAGATAGTATATATACATAACAGGAACAATCGAGGCTGATAAAGGTACGTACACTACAGTAGCACGCCACAGTTATAACTAGAGAGTACCTAACAGGAACAGTCGAGGCTAATAACGGTACGTACACTACAGTAGCACACCACAGTTATAACTGGATAACAGGAACAGTCGAGGCTGATAATAGTAGGTACACTAGAGTAGCACACCACAGTTATAACTAGATACTACCTATATAATCTAAAAAACACACATATATATATGTTCAGGTTTAAATCGTTAGCCCAACTTAAGATTTGTAACCTCACTTTCCAACTATTTATATTTTTAAAAAAAACACGGTACAGATGTCGTCAGCACGTATGTGGCAGGGACACAAAGTTTGTTTTCTTAGGGTTGGGGATCCCCCTACAGGTACACTACAGTAGCAAGCCACAGTTATAACTAGAAAATACCTAACAGGAACAGTCGAGGCTAATAACGGTACGTACACTACAGTAGCACACCACAGTTATAACTAGAGAGTACCTAACAGGAACAGTCGAGGCTAATAACGGTACGTACACTACAGTAGCACGCCACAGTTATAATTAGATAATACCTAACAGCAACAGTCGAGGCTGATAATAGTAGGTACACTAGAGTAGCACACCACAGTTATAACTAGATACTACCTATATAATCTAAAAAACACACATATATATATGTTCAGGTTTAAATAGTTAGCCCAACTTAAGATTTGTAACGTGACTTTCCAACTATTTATATTTTTAAAAAAAATACGGTACAGATGTCGTCAGCACGTATGTGGCAGTGACACAAAGTTTGTTTTCTTAGGGTTGGGGATCCCCCTACCAGCAAAGTCTACTTGTTTTGTGCCACCTCAATCACATATAATTGTGTTATCAGCATGAATTTTGAAATTTAAAAGCGAGATGTTTCTTCACTGCTGCCTTAAATGCATATATGGATTTTATACCCTTGATTTTTGTCAGGCAGACTATTCCAGCCATGGATCCCGTTAAAATAAAAAGTACAGGTATCTTTCCCTTTACATGGTGGAACAACAAAATTAAAAAGACATGATCGTGTGCGGGATGCTGATGAACACCTGACACTTTTATGAAGTTTAGGTTTAAGTAGGATGGACATTTTCCATAAAATTTTCTTGTGCACATGATTGAGTCTTAATTGTTTGACTCTATATTCTTTATTAAACATATTGAGCTTTGACAGTTCAGTGGGAGTGATACTCGTTCTGGGTTCTAATTGGCTAATAAATCTGACAACTTTATTTTGTAAAACCTGTAATTTGTTCTTCATTTTCTTGTTCATAATCATAATCATAATCTAGGTGACACTGTATTAGTGCAGAACATAAACTTTGTCTGTTTTTTGTAGTTAGACATTTACTTTGTCTGTATAAAAATTTCAGTCTAGAATTTACTTTCCTCACGATGTTTTCTACTATTTCTTCGCCAGACATACAACAATCTATATTAGCTCCAAGATATTTCACAGATTTAGTTGATTTGATGGTATGATTGTTTGCGACAATTTCAAAATGATCAATTTGATTTNCTTTTATGTGCGAAAAGGATAACACTGTCATCGGCATATAATAGTAATTTGCATTCTCCATCAATGCTGATTGCCATATCGTTGACATAGCATAAGAATAAAAGAGGGCCTAAAATACTACCTTGTGGTACCCCACACGTAATAGTAGCTGGGTCCGAGTAGATATCGTTAATTTTGACTGTCTGATGTCTGTTACTCAGATATGATCTAAACCAATTTACAGATGTCACACCCATCATTTTCAACTTGCCACACAGAATGTCATGGTCAACCGTGTCAAAAGCTTTGCGTAGGTCTAGTAGCAACATGCCAGTGTATAGACCTTTACTAGTATTACATTTAATGTGGTCAAGCAAATGTATAAGACAGGTATCAGTGGAGTATGCCTTCCTAAACCCTGATTGATATTCATAAAGCATGTTGTTGTTTTTATCAGAAATGCTTCCATCTGCGAATACACCGTTCGTTCCAATAATTTTGAGACAATGCTCAATATACTTACTGGTCTGTAATTACCAGTATCCAGACTACTACCTTTTTTATAAAGAGGTTTGACGCGGGCAGATTTCATATCATCTGGAACTCTCCCTTCTATAATTGACATGTTAATTAAAAACGTGATAGGAATTTTCAAGACTTCAGCGCCATCTTTCAAAAACTTGGCTGGGATTTCATCCAGTCCTGTACTTTTACTCTGATTTAGTTTACAAAGTTCCTTAAGGATATACTCCTCTGATACCTGACGGAGAACAAACTTCTCTCTTGGATTTCTTAATTTGTAAAAATTCGTTAAAAGAGCTGAACCTATGGAGTACAACTTCTTGGCTGGAGGTAACTCTTGTACCAATTTGGAAGCTACATTTGTAAAATAGTTATTAAAATGATCTGCTACACCTTTGTGGTCATGACAGTTTTCTCCATCTATATTTAAAACAATTGTTGAATCTCCTTTTGCTTTATTCAGTAGCACACCACAGTTATAACTGGATAACAGGAACAGTCGAGGCTGATAAAGGTAGGTACGCTAAAGTTTTACCTAATAGGTACGCTACAGTAGCATGCCACAGAAATAACTAGATACTACCTAACAGGAACAGTCAGGTTTTCAGATGGACTTGGTTGTTGCAAAGACGTAAATTAAACAAAACATCATTCACACAACTTTTAAGGATTTCCCACCCTTCTTAATACACATGTTTTTCTTGTCTTATTTCCGGGTCGCCATTTCCGTATTGCGTATCGGTCATTCCATTACCGTACTGTAAATTATAGTAACACCGGGTAAACAATAGTACACGTGCGTGACGATGATATGTCAACACCTGATATCGAGACTTAACATAGAAATGTGTAATCACACGTACTTCTAAAATAAAGCTTATGATAGAAAGACATTAATTAACTCACGGGAAGACATTGACATAAGATCAGACGACTTCAAGAAGGTCGTATATGACGCGCATGGAATGCAGACTGATGTGTTTTGTTTACCGACCTCTCCTGTACATCTACGTACGTATCACGTGCTAACAGTAGTTCACAAGCTCTTGGTCGCTACGACTTTTGTTGTCGAGCGAGTTACGCTCTGTCAGATAAATCGTTTCACAAATGCAATTACAATAACTATGTGAAAATAGTGGTTTGTAAAATATCAACATCCCTATAAAATGCAAGTGCATGTACGTGCACGTAATAACGGCATACCATGCGATAGCCTATGGTTACATATGTACCTGACATGTAAATATACTATGCGTAAGCGGCCACTGGAATGATGTCCAAAGTGTACATGATTGAGAGTAATTTTGTTCCATAAAATATAGTAATTTTATTTATTTCCGTCGTTTTTGGTATAGTAAAGAAAATAAGTGTCATTGTATAAAGTCTACCCTCTGCTAAAAGTTCCGTTCTTTTCAAGGTAGACAACTTTCATCAGAATCAATAATGATTGTAAAATGTAAAATAAATTAATTATTAGGACTTTGAGTGTATTTGGTTCAATTTTTCACTATTTTTGTATGAAACCATGTGTCCTGTTTGCTTTTAGCTTGTATTTAGTAACTTTTATTCATACAATTTCAATAAAAAACGCTTTTTGTAACATGTTGTAGATATTTTATGATAAATAAAATATTTGTAGTATTGATTAGCAATGTTTCTTTTCATTATTTTATTGTTGTAATAGTTTTGAACAATGCCACACACTCAAAAAATGTGAAAGTGTTGAATTTGACAAAAAATCAATTTTTCGGTATTTTTTACAAAAGTATCCCCAGTTTATCGGAATGCTTAGATTTTCATAAAATCATCCCAATATATTGACATAACCATTATGTGAAACTTTCATTGAATGCTGCTGGCTAATTTCGAAAGGGTGGAGCCACCTTAAGGCATAAGTACTGGTAATGAATCAGAGACTTGAATGAAATGTTAAGGAATGCATGCAGAATGTCCTGCTCAACTATTTGGTCTGTTTACCTATGGTCAAGGTCACATTGAGGTCAAACACAATGTCCATGCCGTAACATCTTGCTGCCTGTAAATATCGTTAAATTTTCACAGTATTTCGCTGTGTTAAAACAGCATAGGAATCACAGCGGATTTGTATTAAACTAAACAATGGACTTGCCTCTCTTACTGCATTGATTTTAATTCCCTAAAATATCAGTGACTGCAGGAAGATGATTCTTCCAACATCAAACAGAGGTTTGTAAAAAGGAAACCAAGCATTTTAAGGTCAAGAGTATTATGAAAGAAAAAAAAATTTGCTAGCCAGTATAAAGGTAATCAGGACTGGAATAACAGTTATTTGTTACCTTTGAACCTTTGAACTTAATGAGAATATGAAAATATGTAGCCAGTACCATGTTGGGATGAAGGGCTACCAAGTTTGTTAGAATGAATAACCTTTACTCATATTCAAGATCACAGGAGTGACATATGTTTAAAACTTTAAAGCAAGTTCTTTTGAAAAAAACAAAAAGCCTAGGGTTATGATATTTGTCTAGTAACATAGTTTGTAGAAGCCCATCATGTTTGCTGAAATGAATGACCTTCACCTATAATAAAGGTTACAGAGGTCAAATATGTTTAAATTTTTAAACAACTTCCCCTGAATAACCAAAAGGGTGGTGATATTTGGTCAGTAACATGCTTAGTTGAAGAGCTATCAAGTTTGTTCAAATGAATGACCTTCACCCATATTCAAGGTCACTGGAATCAAATATGTTAAAAGCATGTGTTGAATGTGTTAAAATTCAAAAATGTATTGAAAGCATTAAAATGACTTAGTCTGAATTTAAAAAAGTCCAGGATGATGATATGTTGCCAGTTACAGGCTCAGATAAGAGCTACAATATTTGACAAATGAAAACCTTTACCCATACTCAATGCCACAGGAGTCAAATGTGTAGAAAATATTAAAACAATTTCTTCTTGATAACCAAATGCATATGGTGATGATATTTGAATCGTAGCATGCTTAGATAAGGAGCTATCAATTATGTTCATGTGGTTGACCTTGGTTCACTTTCATGGTCACATGGTCAAATGTGTATAAATCTTTAAATAACCTCATCTCAATAAATAATTAAAGGTCTAGGATGGTGATATTCAAGTTGTATGCAAGGATGAGGGCCATAAAGTTTGCTCTATTGAATGATCTTGGTTTTCTTTGGTAAGAACACATAGAGAAATAAATCGTGTTTTGACGCCAGGTAGTTCAATCGGGGAAATAAATTGTGGTCTGACGCCAGGTAGTTCAATCAGGGAAATAAATTGTGATCTGACGCCAGGTAGTTTAATCGGTTAGAGCAATAGTTCAACAGTCTGAAGTCCGTGGCTTGTATTCATGAAACTGTTCTCATACTCAAGCATGGATTTTGTGCTCAACCCAACTTTTTTGTAACTCACTTAAATCATGTCAACAGTCAAAAAGTCAAATGTAAACATTGAAAACCGTATTTGGCATTAAGTCTCTTAATTTTTTTTCCCCAGATCATTGACAAAATAAGGTTTTATTATTGATTTATTAATGGAATAAGAAAATAGACTTGAGCACAAAATCTATGCTTGAGCATGAAAACGGTTGCATGAATACAGGCCCAGTGCTTGAATCATTGTCTAATCCCGCAGTGATGTTTCTTTCATCTTGATCGTTTCTGCAAAATGTACCGCAAGGTTTGGTGTCCTTTCCAGAAATGATTTATCAAAGCTATAGTCAAGCCAGAAAAAAGTGTCCAATTCTTACCTACAGGTTTTGGCAGTGGTACGGGGATCCTTAAAGTTACAGTTTTGGCAGTGGGACGGGGATCCTTAAAGTTACAGGTTTTGGCAGTGGGACGAGGATCCTTAAAGTTACAGGTTTTGGGAGTGGTACGAGGATCCTTAAAGTTACAGGTTTTGGCAGTGGTACGAGGATCGTTAAAGTTACAGGTTTTGGCAGTGGTACGGGGATCCTTAAAGTTACAGTTTTGGCAGTGGTACGGGGATCCTTAAAGTTACAGGTTTTGGCAGTGGTACGGGCATCCTGAAGGTTACAGGTTTTGGCAGTGGTACGGGGATCCTTAAAGTTACAGTTTTGGCAGTGGTACGGGGATAAAGGATATGCCCTGGACAAACATTTACAAAAGTTAAAGTCAAAGCTCAAGTCATAGAGTGCAAGAATTAGGTCACTGTGACAATGACCTGATTCTTGCACTCTGAACTTCGTCATCCCAAGATGCCCTTGTACACCAAATCTGGTTACTCCATGAGAAATAGTATAGAAGATATGGCCAACTTCTCGGACGAAAAGACGGACGGAGGGACGGACGTAGTACAAACCTGTAGCCCCCCACCCCCACCCCCTCCCCCGGGAACCGGAGGGGGACTAATAAAGGGTTCCTTTTAAAAATGTAGCATTGCTTATACATAATACTTTTATGCCAAATTTAGCATTCTATACAAGTGAGCTAAATATCAACTCCTCACAAAAAGTTAATAGCACAATTTCTGCAATCATATTTCTGTTCGCAAACAAAGTAATTACTTTTGACAATTACTGGATTAACTATTGTGTCAAGTAAAAGCAAATAGTTTAATTATTTATATATTTTTGATTTATTAACAAAATTTTCATTTATTTTTAAAAATATCGTCTGAAATCGATTAGAAAGTCCCATGTTCAAACATCACAACAGAGAAATGTATGCGTAAACTGTATTAATTCTTTGGTGAACCCAACTGACTTTTAGTTATTTGCAAAAATGTGTTTGCTCTACGAAAGAAGTACAAACCATGTTGGTTTTTGTCAGTATATATAAGTTTAGCAATATTGCTCAAAAACTGAAGATTGTTTGGATTCAGATGATGCTAAGAAACACCTTATGATAAAAGTGATTAACTAGTAACTAGAAAGCCTCTGTTCTAACATTAAAATTTTAAAGCTTAATATTGTTTAGTTTTCTTCCAATCAATGGAAATGTGTGCTGCAAAAGAACAGGACAATAACACTAAATTAATCATGCCAAATTTTATATATGTAAAAATATAAAAAGCCTCTTTTGACGACAAAATATTTCCTCTTCCGTCCATTTTTTCCGACCTTGCGTTCCTAAAATTACCTATATAGAACTAATTGCCTACATATTAATATGGTAGTTTCATGATAATATATATCGATACTCTTTCTGAAAATTCATGTCGAGAAATTGTCAAGAGACAGGGTTTCGTGGCGTTTTTAATGGCCTTGACAACCATATAGACGTTTTTAATGGCCTTGACAACCATATAGACGTTTTAGCGGCAGCTGTCCGTGAACTTCTAACCAACAAATATGTCTTTCCAGACGAGGAGAGAAGGTAAATGCTCGCTTTGTTCATCTAGCTTCTTTGGAATACAAGTACAGGCATTTATTCTGATTTAAAAGACCTATTGATATCGTACTCAGTGCGCTTTATCTCCCAGCAGTACCAACTCAGTGCGTGCATACTCTAATTAAACTTGTTTTTTCCCAAAGGCAACTGTGAACAGAGACATCTGATAAGATTTAATATTATGCTAATTATAATCCTTGCTTTCGATGTATTGTGTGAATTCAAAGCGACAATCTTGAATGTGTTATGAGTGAATTCAGACTCATTATATTACTGATACTGTGTTGCATCCTCGATACTCCATGGGTTATGTAACTAGAATATTTATTGCACGGAGAAATAGTCTCGGGTGAGAAAAAAAATACCCTGACCAATCGCCAGGCTGATACCTTTCCTTTGAAGATCACAGAGGGGCGACACCCGACTTCAAAGCCAGTCAATTTTTACCGCTACGCGACCGCGATATTCTTAAATTGATGTACATATCAAAGGAACGAACTGGTCTTCTTGTCTCATCCACCATGTTGGACACACTGAGCCTTCGATTTCGCTATGGCATATTCCAGGGGTGAAGTTGAAAAAAATAGGGCAAATGTGTATTTTATTTAGATGATTATAGAACAACTGGAACTCTAATTTTCAAAATAATTGCGTTATACCTTCTATTCAGTACAACGTTATGTATTCTGCATCAATTTTTGATTGTTACAGACAAGATATTTATTGAGCCTAATTAATACGTCCCTGGCTACTTTATACAGTTAAAAAGACCACAATGAAATATATATTCTAAATAAAGAAAATTATTGTAATATAATAAAATACAGCCTTTTTCTTTATTTAGAATATATTCTATCATAAATTGTTATTTGTTTCTGCATATTCACTCAAATTGAGAGTATGCTGTGTGTTTTTTTTATAGAAACATGAGAATATATATATTGCTCTAAATAGTCGATGTAAAACAAGAGTTAATTCCCTTTAGTAATAATGTTCAGCCAATCAGCGTTAAGAATTTATCAAACAGCGCCAATTTGGAAATCAACGGAAAGAGAGCAACATGGCTGATGCTCACATTGGAAATCGTGGTAAACAAACTCCGGGGTTAAAGAGTAAGCAATGTTTGATTCAATAAGACACATAACTAGAAGATGCGATGGTTCATTTATATCGATTTCTTGAGTATTGCCAGTGTCGTATATCGTAATGCTAGCGTATTATTATTTGTTTTGAAAGTATGGTCAGCTGTATCGGTGTATGAAGTATGGCTGGTATGCAGTTTTTATAATTAAGATCTAATTTCTTGTTTGAAACGTATGTTGATGCAACTATATATGTTCACTTTTAGTGAATATAAGGGTAGGTTACGTCAACATATCAACAGTTCAATATCTGAATTAGCTCTCCGTGTTTGATGAACCCCGCCCACTCCACTAGGTAGCTTCGCCAACTTCAGAACAAGCCATGAAGCTCTCATCATGCTAAGTTCAATTGCAACCAGAACTGTGTTTTAAGTATGTGTTCCTCAGGAATATATTAGCACACAGAAGAAGATTTAGATCGATTATTTATTTAAAAAGAAATGGAATTTGAAGGGAAGCCTCTACTAAAAAATCAGGAGACCCGACCCCCCCCCCCCCCCCCCCCCCCCCCCCCCCCCCCNTCTTTATAAATAAAGCGGTCAACGCGCCAGTGGTTATAATAGAGCAATACATCTTTAATCAAGGGACTCATTTCAACTGTACATTAGTAATTATGTTTTACAGTAATACACAGTCTAATGTATAAAGAGGTCTATAATATCTTCCAGGTGGCTACATTGAAAAGTTTATAAAATACAAGCAAGCAAAGCAGACGGAACCACTCCAGGAAAGAGGAAATAGGCCTACATCGAAGAATGGGTAATTATGCACACCACTTACAAGTTACACAATGTTTCTGCAAAAAAATGAATATGTTTCAGGTTATATGACTGAAAAATACAGTAGGTATAAGGATTTTTTTTGAGGGGTTGCATATTTAATATTTTACAAAAATCAACACACATGATTATTCAGACCAATTGCATTAATTTTTTATGAAACTTTTGGGATTTAGATTTGGTTTTGATTAGGGCATGCAGCAATTCAACTGTTAGAAATAATGCCAGTCGGATAATTGTGTGTACTTATCCGAACCAAAACTGGGTAACCATGTTTTTTTGTACAGCCACCAATGGCCCTTTATTTTGATAAAAATATGATGACTTAATTCACGAAATGCATAAAAAAGATAACTCAATACATATTCCTTGTTAATATATATATACCTGCCAATGAAATAGAAAGGTGTCATAAAGGTCACAATTTCTGACACGTTCAAATGGGACGTTAGAGTACCTGAAGCACATTGTTTTTGTCTAACCTTCTATAGTATTAGTGGCAACAAAATAGCTCAATTAGCAGAACATCTGTCTTACAGTTTCGAGGGTCCCAGGGTTTGAGTCCTGCAGGGTCTGGCTGTTGCATATTTCTCTTTCAAATTTTCCTATTACAAAATTGGCGTTCTTGCCAGCTCTTATTTCAAGCCCTGTGTGAATTCTTGGCAAGGGGAAACCCGAACCTTCAGGTTGCTGAAATATGGTAGAGCGTCCATCAAGAGTTCGGAGGGTCCAGAGCTTGAGTCTAGGTCTGGCTGTTGTATTTCTTCTGTTACAACTCTATAATTCATCGATTGATACTCCAATAATGTACATTTATGTTTGACCTGTATTTACCAGCTTGTACAGCTAGCTCTACATGTTCAAAGAAGAATCTGATTCAGTATAATGCCCAATGAAATGAAAATAGTTCAATATAAAAACAAGACAAAACAAAAAATATTATGTTGTGCTTGTCTGTTCAGCATCTTTATTATTTATAACTGGGTGGTCGGGTGGCACAGTGCATAGCCCCGCTAACACACTCGCCTCACCAAGGCCTTGATTCCCTGGTCAGAGGTGAAAAGGTATTAAGACCCCTGCATGCTAACATCTGGACCAACAAGATAAAGATAGGTTTACACTTGTTTCATTATTGTTGTAAGGTACATGTAACTTAATGTATTATATCTATTATAACTATTTGCTATTATCATGATGATGCATTATTCTAAACACATGAATTATCATTGAGGGTAAAACATAAATCATTAAAACAATTGAAATAAAAAATAATGTCAGCACTAATTTTTCAACAACCCAACTTCCTTGGAAGATAACATTTATTGAATTTCAACAAAGGTTTCTTTGTTAATCTACATAATATTTAACAAGGGACAGATCTTATTATTTTACACAAAATGTATTTTCCTTCCAGTGGACAGAAAAGAAAATCATGCCCAGTTACAACTACCAAAGTGCCATTTAAGAAGACAAAGGAAAATAGAGCTTCTGTTATCCCTAGTACAGACAAGTCAAAGCCCCACCGTAGCACAACCAATATGGTCAAGAAACCTGCTGTCTCTCAAACAGCTACACCGAAGCCTATGTCTGCTGCCGACAAGGGTGGCACAGAACGGGAACCCACTCCAATGTTGTATGTTGTGTTCAATGTGTTGCTCCAATTAATGGATTTAATCAATGATAAGTTGCTTTACCCATGACTACACGTATTACTAATTGATAATGATTTCTATGATTTATCATAGTTTTACTCTGGCATGAAAACTTTGTAGAATTATTAAGATTGGGAACAGACATGAACACTGATTTAACGAACAATTTTCTCATAAGTTTTATCATAAACTACAACATGTCTGCCTTATAGCTAGATCATTATAAAGTATCCACCACACTTTGCCCATTCTAGGGAATGTTTCTCTATTTTCATTTCAAGACTGATCATGATCAATGATCATTCATCAATCATTTGAGAAATAGTGATAATCAATCATAAATTGAGATTAAATTCTGAAGTGAATCTACCAACATTAGTTGTATACATGTATGCCTTGCCTACATTGATGATTGGCACACTTAACAGTACTCTATACAAAAACTTCAATAAGCGCCGTGATAAATAAGCCAGATAATTAAAGTATGAAAAGTGCCAAATGAAATACTGCTAAAATTTGTATGTTGACAGTAAATTATCAGATTTACATGTAATTAACATAATTTCAACCATATTTTTTTTACGAGCAGAATTTTTTCCTTACTACTTGTTTCAAATGGTAAATCATATATATTTTAAGGGCTAACATATTTGTCCTATGAGAAACAGAGAAGATTTTGAGTACAGCAGTTATTCTTCTTTTCTTTTTCTTTCACCGACTCTTCTACGACAAAAATCCTGCTTTTTGTAGAGAAAGACTCCAGAGATGGAAGGAAGAAAAGGAACAGAGAGCCTTAGAGAAGAGCAATTATAACAGGTAATTTGTGAGGTGAGCAGGTAATTTGTGAGGAGAGCAAAGATAACGGGTAATTTGTGAGGAGAGCAAAGAAAACGGGTAATTTGTGAGGAGAGCAAAGATAACAGGTAACTTGTGAGAAGAGCAAAGATAACGGGTAATGTGTGAGGAGAGCAAAGATAAAGGGTAATTTGTGAGGAGAGACAAGATAACAGGTAATTTATGAGGAGAGCAAAGATAATGGGTAATTTGCAGGGAGAGCAAAGATAACGGGTAATTTGTGAGGAGATCCAAGAAAACAGGTAATTTATGAGGAGAGCAAAGATAATGGGTAATTTGCACGGAGAGCAAAGATAACGGGTAATTTGTGAGGAGACCCAAGATAACAGGCAATTTATGAGGAGAGCAAAGATAACAGGTAATTTGTGAGGAGGGCAAAGATAATGGGTAATTTGCAAGGAGAGCAAAGATAACAGGTAATTTGTGAGGAGAGCAGAGATAATGGGTAATTTGCAAGGAGAGCAAAGATAACGGGTAATTTGGGAGGAGAGCAAAGATAACGGGTAATTTGTGAGGAGAGCCAAGATAACAGGTTAATTGGGAGGAGAGAGAAGCAAAGATAACAGGTAATTTGTGAGGAGAGCAAGGATAATGGGTAATTTGCAAGGAGAGCAAAGATAACGGGTAATTTGCAAGGAGAGCAAAGATAACGGGTAATTTGCAAGGAGAGCAAAGATAACGGGTAATTTGCAAGGAGAGCAAAGATAACGGGTAATTTGTGAGGAGAGCAAAGATAATGGATAATTTGCAAGGAGAGCAAAGATAACGGGTAATTTGGGAGGAGAGCAAAGATAACGGGTAATTTGTGAGGAGATCCAAGAAAACAGGTAATTTATGAGGAGAGCAAAGATAATGGGTAATTTGCAAGGTGAGCAAAGATAACGGGTAATTTGTGAGGAGACCCAAGATAACAGGCAATTTATGAGGAGAGCAAAGATAACAGGTAATTTGTGAGGAGGGCAAAGATAATGGGTAATTTGCAAGGAGAGCAACGATAACGGGTAATTTGTGAGGAGAGCAAAGAAAACGGGTAATTTGTGAGGAGAGCAAAGATAATGGATAATTTGCAAGGAGAGCAAAGATAACGGGTAATTTGCAAGGAGAGCAAAGATAACGGGTAATTTGGGAGGAGAGCAAAGATAACGGGTAATTTGTGAGGAGAGCAAAGATAACAGGTAATTTGTGAGGAGAGCAAAGATAATGGGTAATTTGCAAGGAGAGCAAAGATAACGGGTAATTTGTGAGGAGAGCAAAGATAACGGGTAATTTGTGAGGAGAGCAAAGATAACAGGTAACTTGTGACGGGAGCAAAGATNAAGGTAACTTGTGAGAAGAGCAAAGATAACGGGTAATTTGTGAGGAGAGCAAAGATAACGGCAAATTTGGGAGGAGAGCAAAGATAACGGGTAATTTGTGAGGAGAGCCAAGATAACAGGTAATTTATGAGGAGAGCAAAGATAACAGGTAATTTGTGAGGAGAGCAAAGATAATGGGTAATTTGTGAGGAGAGCAAAGATAACGGGTAATTTGTAAGGAGAGCCAAGATAACAGGTTAATTGGGAGGAGAGAGAAGCAAAGATAACAGGGAATTTGTGAGGAGAGGAGAGCAAAGATAACAGGTAATTTGCGAGGAGAGCAAAGATAACAGGTTATTTGGGAGGAGAGCAAAGACAACAGGTAATTTGTGAGGAGAGCAAAGATAACGGGGAATTTGTGAGGAGAGCCAAGATAACAGGTTAATTGGGAGTAGAGAGAAGCAAAGATAACAGGTAATTTGTGAGGAGAGGAGAGCAAAGATAACAGGTAATTTGCGAGGAGAGCAAAGATAACAGGTTATTTGGGAGGAGAGCAAAGACAACAGGTAATTTGTGAGGAGAGCAAAGATAACAGGTAATTTGTGAGGAGAGCAAAGATAACAGGTAACTTGTGACGGGAGCAAAGATAACAGGTTATTTGGGAGGAGGGGAGAGCAAAGATAACAGGTAATTTGTGAGGAGAGCCAAGATAACAGGTTAATTGGGAGGAGAAAGAAGCAAAGATAACAGGTAACTTGTGAGGAGAGGAGAGCAAAGATAACAGGTAATTTGTGAGGAGAGCCAAGATAACAGGTAATTTATGAGGAGAGCAAAGATAACAGGTAATTTGTGAGGAGAGCAAAGATAATGGGTAATTTGTGAGGAGAGCAAAGATAACGGGTAATTTGGGAGGAGAGCAAAGATAACGGGTAATTTGTGAGGAGGGCAAAGATAACGGGTAATTTGTGAGGAGAGCAAAGATAAAAGGTAATTTGTGAGGAGAGCAAAGATAACAGGTAACTTGTGACGGGAGCAAAGATAACAGGTTATTTGGGAGGAGGGGAGAGCAAAGATAACAGGTAATTTGTGAGGAGAGCCAAGATAACAGGTTATTTGTGAGGAGAGGAGAGCAAAGATAACAGGTAATTTGCGAGGAGAGCAAAGATAACAGGTTATTTGGGAGGAGAGCAAAGACAACAGGTAATTTGTGAGGAGAGCAAAGATAACAGGTAACTTGTGACGGGAGCAAAGATAACAGGTTATTTGGGAGGAGGGGAGAGCAAAGATAACAGGTAATTTGTGAGGAGAGCCAAGATAACAGGTAATTTATGAGGAGAGCAAAGATAACAGGTAATTTGTGAGGAGAGCAAAGATAACAGGTAACTTGTGACGGGAGCAAAGATAACAGGTTATTTGGGAGGAGGGGAGAGCAAAGATAACAGGTAATTTGTGAGAAGAGCAAAGATAACAGGTAATTTGTGAGGAGAGCCAAGATAACAGGTTATTTGTGAGGAGAGGAGAGCAAAGATAACAGGTAATTTGTGAGGAGAGCCAAGATAACAGGTTAATTGGGAGGAGAGAGAAGCAAAGATAACAGGTAATTTGTGAGGAGAGGAGAGCAAAGATAACAGGTAATTTGCGAGGAGAGCAAAGATAACAGGTTATTTGGGAGGAGAGCAAAGACAACAGGTAATTTGTGAGGAGAGCAAAGATAACAGGTAATTTGTAAGGAGAGCAAAGATAACAGGTAATTTGTGCGGAGAGCAAAGATTACAGGTAATTTGTGAGGAAAGCAAAGATAACAGGTAATTTGTGAGGAGAGCAACGATAATGGGTAATCGTAGGTTTAGTGAAAAGAGGAAACCTGAAGCACATTTTTTTCATTTGATTTAGACCTTCACTGTATATACTATCTTTTATGGTTTTGGATCTTTACAACAGTTAAAAGACGTATGATGACGGTGTCTACTGACCACTGATGTGGTTGTCATATGATGACCGTGTCTACTGAACCTTGATGTGGTTGTCATATGATGACAGTGTCTACTGACCACTGATGTGGTTGTCATATGATGACCGTGTCTACTGACCCTTGATGTGGTTGTCATATGATGACGTGTCTACTGACCACTGATGTGGTTGTCATATGATGACAGTGTCTACTGACCACTGATGTGGTTGTCATATGATGACAGTGTTTACTGACCACTAATGTGGTTGTCATATGATGACAGTGTCTACTGACCACTGGTGTGGTTGTCATATGATGACAGTGTCTACTGACCACTGATGTGGTTGTGCCATTGTGCTGATATGATATTTACTGAATTGTCTGAAATATCAACATGAAAACACTTGTTTGGTACTTTTTAACAAAATATATATCTTCAGGGTTGGAATTATTTGTTCATGACAGTGACAGATCGATCGACACTAGACACAAATTGGTTGTTTATGTACATATACACATTTGCTGGACCTTATATATATAATTATGAGGTATCAAATAAACTATAATGTTCGTTGTTTTTACTTTTCACGTCATCTAAATTCACAAATATGACAAAACCAAATTGAATTAAAGTAGATGCGTTCCATGACTACGCTATTATATATGATGTAGTATTATTATACTACATCAAACTCTGAAGCAAAAGTTGTTCACTTTAAGGCGTTGATGTGTGGACAAAGACTGGACATGTAACGTTATGAGTATTGATTATAATCTACTTGTAGGAATACAATCGATTTGCAGAACTTAACAGTAGATTACATTGCAATTATATGTATTTGACTGTTAAAAGTTGAAACATCATTAGCCTGGCTCTTATGTCATGCCTATTTATTGTTTTGAATCCAGCAATATCTGGAGATTACATTCTGTGTAGCCACTGTTCTATATGCATCTTAAATGTATGTCGGACAGTCCCTGCCATATCTTATTCATAATTGTCCTCTGGTGTCAATTTTTTTTACGCCAACAGTGTTTGTACATGTCCTGTCTTTGGCTGAAATTGGTAGATAATTGTATTAAGTATGTAGTTCGTACCAAGAATCACAATGTCAGACTTAGCTTGTCCATTGAAACAAACCAGAAATGAAGGAGGTGTAGCTCCTGAATACTAGCTACTGTTATATGGACCAGTGACCCAAATCTACTATATGACATAACAAGTACCACATGACCAGTAAGCTCATTAAATTTCTTTCCATATCTAGGTAGCGGGACATATATATATAAATGATTGTTGATGGACGATTCAGTATTTATTTAACTTTATTACAGGTTTTGCTGATTTTTACAAAAAAAGTAATAAAAATCTTGGCCTAACAGCTCCTTTAAAGGGTCAAAGGTCATGGCCAAATATTACACTTTACACTTTTAAAGTGAAAGCTTGTGTACAAGATCTATAGATTGTATTTACATTACACCATAGTATGGTAACATTGAGTTCTACACCTGTCCTGATTACATTTTAGTGGTCAACAGGTAAGGTGAAAGGACATGGGCAAAAAGAGTTGAGTGAAGTACTAGTTGGGGAGAAATTTCTATGTTAGCCTCCGCTAACTTTGTTTTATTATCGTATGAGGAAGGTTGGAGGCACCTGGATTGTTATGTTATGGGCGGTGGGTTAAAGATCTGCCTACCATTCCTGGTATTAAATCACATTTGATGGGTCTCTGAAATGGTGCCTTCCATCCCTCCAGTATAGTTGTTCTGGAAGAGCCTTTATTATGAAACCAGAGCTCCTAACAAAATAACAGGACATTAAACAAATTTACATGTGTATGTCTGCTTTTCAGGAAAAGCTGTCAAGGTTTGTCAAGTTCAAGTAAAAAGTACCTTAAACCAGGTGGACCATGCCCACTTGAGCAGTCTCATCCTAAAAGGTCTGACACAGCACCCAAACTGACTGGGACACAAAAGACAGTCAGTAAGACCACACATAGGACTCCCAGTAATAAAGGGTCAGTCAGTAAGTGGGAAAGGCTGTCTCGGGGTTCATCGGCTAAATCAAGGGATGGTGCGATGTCCAACATCACATCCAACTCCGAGACCAGTGTGTCTGGCAAGGGCTTTGTAACAGGAGGAGCAGAACGTGGTGTGATCAGGTCAAGATCACAGGGTGCAGAACGTGGTGTGATCAGGTCAAGATCACAGGGTGCAGGCAATAAACACCAAACAAAGACCAGAGGTCCGATATCTGAGAAAGCAGAGGTGAAGAGACGCCACTCTGAGGTAGAATATAAGCTGGGGTGTTTCACCATAAGTTGTATATATTGTGATAGGTTTCCTTTCACAATGTACATATCATATATAGGTTCCTTACACAATGTACATATCATATATAGGTTTCTTACACAATATACATATCATATATACGTTCCTTACACAATGTACATATCATATGTACGTTCCTTACACAATGTACATATCATATAGGTTCTTTACACAATGTACATATCATATATACGTTCCTTACACAATGTACTTATCATATATAGGTTCCTTACACAATGTACATGTCATATATAGGTTAATTACACAATGTACATATCATATATAGGTTTCTTACACAATGTACATATCATATATAGGTTACCTACACAATGTACATATCATATATAGGTTCCTTCCACAATGTACATATCATATATAGGTTCCTTACCCAATCTACATATCATATATACGTTCCTTACACAATGAACATATCATATATAGGTTCCTTACACAATCTACATATCATATATACGTTCCTGACACAATGTACATATCATATATAGGCTCCTTACACAATGTACATATCATATATAGGTTTCTTACACAATGTACATATCATATATAGGTACCTTACACAATGTACATATCATATATAGGTTTCTTACACAATGTACATATCATATATAGGTTTCTTACACAATGTACATATCATATATAGGTTCCCTACACAATGTACATATCATATATAGGTTCCCTACACAATGTACATATCATATATAGGTTCCCTACACAATGTACATATCATATATAGGTTCCCTACACAATGTACATATCATATATAGGTTCCTTACCCAATCTACATATCATATATACGTTCCTTACACAATATACATATCATATATACGTTCATTACACAATGTACATATCATATATAGGTTCCCTACACAATGTACATATCATATATAGGTTCCCTACACAATGTACATATCATATATAGGTTCCTTTCACAATGTACATATCATATATACGTTCCTTACACAATACATATCATATATACGTTCCTTACACAATACATATCATATATACGTTCCTTACACAATACATATCATATATACGTTCCTTACACAATATACATATCATATATACGTTCATTACACAATGTACATATCATATATAGGTTACCTACACAATGTACATATCATATATAGGTTCCCTACACAATGTACATATCATATATAGGTTCCTTTCACAATGTACATATCATATATAGGTTCCTTTCACAATGTACATATCATATATAGGTTCCTTAAACAATGTACATATCATATATAGGTTTCTTACACAATATACATATCATATATACGTTCCTTTCACAATGTACATATCATATATACGTTCCTGACACAATGTACATATCATATATACGTTCCTTACACAATGTACAGATCATATAGGTTAATTACACAATGTACATATCATATATAGGTTACTTACACAATGTAGATATCATATATAGGTTAATTACACAATGTACATATCATATATACGTTACTTACACAATGTACATATCATATATAGGTACCTTACACAATGTACATATCATATATAGGCTCCTTACACAATGTACATATCATATATAGGCTCCTTATACAATGTACATATCATATATAGGTTCCTTACCCAATGTACATATCATATATAGGTTCCTTACCCAATGTACATATCATATATAGGTTCCTTACACAATGTACATATCATATATAAGCGGATCAATTTAAATAGAAATTACTATCAGAATGTTATCAAAATGAATCATATATATGATGAAGATTTTTTGTGAAACCAGACATCAAGTATGAAATGTACCTGATTGTCCCCACTAGAAATAGCTTGTGTATGGTTATTGGCATACCTGTTAGAATTTGCAGTCAATTTGTCAAATTAAAAGAAAAGGTAGAGACATAAAGCTTTTAAAAAAATAATACAGTACAATGACTTTTTTTCTTCTGTATTATGATATATATTAATATAATTACCAATGTACATGAGATTTTCCGATGATGTTGTGACAGCCCTTGAGTGTAATATATATATATCATTTAGGTATTCTGACTTCTACAGTGTCTGTATTCTATGTAGAAAACATTTAATAGTTTCCCATTGATTAATACTAATCTATATTTCACATTGATTAATACTAATCTATATTTCACAAGTATGTCTGAACACTTTCTAAAAAAAAAAATCCTGAGTCAGTGTGATTAATCTGCTGCACAGTAGAAATATAAATGATATTCAGTTGGAAACCAATAAATATATTTTGTTCATGTTCTTTTATATTGCAACATTTAAGCTTTCTAATTGGGTGTGATGGTCATTGGTTTTGCATTCTGTACTTTTAAGTTTTAAATACATTGTATGCAAGGGTTTATAATTTCATATTTTTAGTAAAAACCTGCACACAGATTTTGCGAAATTTCACCTGCAAAGCAATATTTCAAAGTAAATATTCAAAATTTTCACTACTCATCACATAAAATCTACTAGACCATTTTTGTCTCGCCGCCACCAAGTAGCGGAAGTATTTATCTCCATCAACATCAAGTTTTTGCATTTAACTTGGTTTCTCTGATATGTGCATTGATGGTCAAAGTGGGGCACAGGTGAGACATCAATCGGAACGGCTTGTCTAGTTAGTTTGATTACTAACTTGACAAGAATTTGTCAATATTATGTTTATTTCATATAAATACACCTTGCTTAAATGTTAGGTCCAGGCACGAGTCAGTCCTCTCAGAAGACCAGGAATACTCAAGAGGAAGTCTTGTATCGCGAGCTTTGGAGATAATGGAGAGACAGAGACCAGTAACAGAGCCAAAAGTGATGATGGACAAACAACCCTGTCTCCCTCCAGTGATACACCAGGCCACACCACAGTCAGGGCTCTCCCCTGTAGGACTCCAGATACTGCCAGGACGGTGAGATTCTGCTCCCCTGGGGGACAGAGAGTTGACACTACCGTCAGGAAAACTCCCAGCAAGCAAAGCAAAGAGGAGTCAATGAGGTAATGCTTCTTCAACTTCATAATACAGTTCTGTCAGGGCCCATGCTGTCAGCAGCCAAAGTAGACATTGTTTGGTTTTTATTTTCAATTGGCAACTAAAAATACAATGCAGGTACTGTTTTCAAGGTAACACAGAATGTTCAAGTAGTGCGACGTACGTGATGTGCTCCTGTTTTATTTAAAGGGTTGGTCAAGGTAACACAGAATGTTCAAGTAGTGCGACGTACGTGATGTGCTCCTGTTTTATTTAAAGGGTTGGTCAAGGTAACACAGAATGTCCAAGTAGTGTGACGTACATGATGTGCTCCTGTTTTATTTAAAGGGTTGGTCAAGGTAACACAGAATGTCAAAGTAGTGTGACGTACATGATGTGCTCCTGTTTTATTTAAAGGGTTGGTCAAGGTTACACAGAATGTCCAAGTAGTGCGACGTACGTGATGTGCTCCCGTTTTATTTTAAGGGTTGGTCAAGGTAACACAGAATGTCCAAGTAGTGTGACGTACATGATGTGCTCCTGTTTTATTTAAAGGGTTGGTCAAGGTAACACAGAATGTCCAAGTAGTGTGACGTACATGATGTGCTCCTGTTTTATTTAAAGGGTTGGTCAAGGTAACACAGAATGTCCAAGTAGTGTGACGTACATGATGTGCTCCTGTTTTATTTAAAGGGTTGGTCAAGGTAACACAGAATGTCCAAGTAGTGTGACGTACATGATGTGCTCCTGTTTTATTTAAAGGGTTGGTCAAGGTAACACAGAATGTCCAAGTAGTGTGACGTACATGATGTGCTCCTGTTTTATTTAAAGGGTTGGTCGGAATGTCCAAGTAGTGTGACGTACGTGATGTGCTCCTGTTTTATTTAAAGGGTTGGTCAAGGTAACACAGAATGTCCAAGTAGTGTGACGTACATGATGTGCTCCTGTTTTATTTAAAGGGTTGGTCGGAATGTCCAAGTAGTGTGACGTACGTGATGTGCTCCTGTTTTATTTAAAGGGTTGGTCAAGGTAACACAGAATGTCCAAGTAGTGTGACGTACATGATGTGCTCCTGTTTTATTTAAAGGGTTGGTCGGAATGTCCAAGTAGTGTGACGTACGTGATGTGCTCCTGTTTTATTTAAAGGGTTGGTCAAGGTAACACAGAATGTCCAAGTAGTGTGACGTACATGATGTGCTCCTGTTTTATTTAAAGGGTTGGTCGGAATGTCCAAGTAGTGTGACGTACGTGATGTGCTCCTGTTTTATTTAAAGGGTTGGTCAAGGTAACACAGAATGTCCAAGTAGTGTGACGTACATGATGTGCTCCTGTTTTATTTAAAGGGTTGGTCGGAATGTCCAAGTAGTGTGACGTACGTGATGTGCTCCTGTTTTATTTAAAGGGTTGGTCAAGGTAACACAGAATGTCCAAGTAGTGAGACGTACGTGATGTGCTCCTGTTTTATTTAAAGGGTTGGTCAAGGTCTGATCTTCTCTTTTTAATTTGAAAAAAAAAAATGTAAAAGTTCTGTTGCAAGTTTTCAACATTTTTATTTTAATAGTAGATTGTTCTTAGTTACAGCCAATTATCTGAAAATATTTCAAAAGATTATCACATTATATGATTGAAGTAAATTACAATCATAATTTTAAAGAAAACAACAACAATGGTATGAGGTTTGACAGCTTTATTATGAAATGATAATATGCTACTTCATCTAATATCTTTTGGCAAATGGGGGGCGACAAATGCACGAGTACCCCCAAGAAATATACATGTAAGACTAGGCTGGAGATGGTCATGACTGTGTCAATAGGGCTGTTACCTACTGGGGAAAGTAGGGCTGTTACCTACTGGAGAAAGTAGGGCTGTTACCTACTTGAAGTTTCATGACCATGGCGGAGCCTGAGACCAGAGGAAACTTAAGTTGCAGGGAGGAGAGATGATTGGAGCGAGTGCTGCCAACCAGACAGTCATGACCCGGTTTATCCAGCCTATTTATAGATGAGAGATGAGCTAATGGGCTCAGACAATGAATATGTAGGAATATTAATATCACTTTAATTTAATTTAGCAGATTACTTCTTTAACATCATGTTGAAAAGTAAGCATCTAAAAATTACTATAAAATATATTGGATGATTTTAATACACCACCCATCTATCTATGGCTGTTGGAGGCCAAGAAAGTATGGACATTGTTAAAGAAAATTGCCTACTACTACTAGAAATCACAATTCGCTTCAGTTTTAGCTAATGATTTTTTAGGTCCATGGAGCACACTGACTGTTTTGTTTCAGTAAAAGTTTCATTTGTAAGAGGTCAGAAGTATAATATTTGTTAATCAATCTGTCTGTCCATCCATCCATCCATCCATCCATCCATCCAGGTGGTGTTGAGAGGTCATGAACAGTTACAATGGTAATGCTGTCTTTAGTTTTACCTCTTACCAGATTCCTTATCAGAGAAACACAAAATATTAAGGCCACACCAAACTGAAAAGTATTTCTTTGAGAAATGAAATTTAAATTGCAAGTGAAATTTCCCCTTTTTAAAATTCAAATCAGGTTGGTTAAGCCATATATATATGTTGATATTTACATGTGTGATGACTTCTGAAAAACAAAGATTTTTCTTTTCAGAAACAAATTAAATGATTGGCTTGATGCAAAAGGAAAAACGCCATCCAAATTCAGGCATTTGATGTGTTTTGATGCCAAAATGTCAGCCAGAAAGAAAAATGATCCAAAAACAAAGAGAAGCATCACTGTTGAGGAGCTAACAGAACAGGTATCGTATTACCCCTCTGCACTGTGTTACTGTCAATGCATTTGATATTAATGAGAAGAGCTATGGTTTAGGGGGCATTTGTATTTTTGTTCACTGGTTTATGTAAAATAACTTGTTAGGCCCCGTATCGGAGATACAGGTGCCCTATAGTAATCACTCTGTCTATCTGTCCGTCCGTCCACAAATTTTGTTCCTGGCTGATAACTTTGGTATTTATTGACCAATTTACATGAAACTTGGTCAAGGTCATTAGATTCAAAGGTCAAGGTCAAATTTTGCATCTTAACACTGATGACATGATGAAGCAAAGTTGATGAGAATTAAACAAGAAGTCAACTGACAGAAGGTCACTGGTCAAGGGCCAAAGTCAATTTTTGCAGCTTTTCACTAATGAACATTTTATAACATTATGAAGCAAAGTTGGTCGGAATTAAACAAAGAGACACACTGAGGTAAAAAGTCAAGGTCATTAGGTAAAAAGGTCAAGGTCAAATTTTGCATCTTTTCACTGATGAACATTTTGTTAATTATGACATGATGAAAAAAGGTGATAAGAATTAAACAAGGAGTCAACTGACCGGAAGTCAAGGTCAATTTTTTTAGCTTTTCACTAATGAGCATTTTATAACATTATCAAGCAAAGTTGGTCGGAATTAAACAAAGAGATACATTGAGGTAAAAAGTCAAGGTCATTAGGTTTAAAGGCCAAGGTCAAATTTTGCATCTTTTCACTGATGAACATTTTGTTATGACATGATAAAGCAAAGTTGATAAGAATTAAACAAGGAGTACTGACCAAAGGTCATCGGGTCAGAGGTCAAAGTCACTGGGACAAAGGTCAAGGTCAAAATTTGTAGCTTTTTACTAATGAGCACTTTTTGACATTATGAAGCAAAGTTGGTCAGGATTAATTATAAACAAAGAGTCAACTGACCAAAGGTCAAGGTCAAATTTTATATCTTTTCACTGGTGAACATTTTGTTATGACACTATGAAGCAATGTTGGTCAGAATTAAACAAGGAGTCAACTGGCGAAAAGGTCAAGATCGTTCGGTCAAAGGTCAAAGTTAAATTTTGTATCTTTTCACTGGTGATTATTTCATTGACTCTTTGAAGCAATGTTGCTTAGAATTAAACAAGGAGTCAATTGATCAAAGGTCAAGGTCAAATTATGTATCTTTTCACTGATGAACATTAATGTCAAGGTCACTGGGTCAAAGGTCAAGCTCAAATTTAGTATATTTTCTCTGGTGAACATTTCCATATGACACTTTGAAGCAATGTTGCTCAGAATTAAACAAGGAGTCAATCGACCAAAGGTCAAGGTCACTGGATCAAAGGTTAAGGTAAAAATTTGTTTCTTTTTACTACTGAACATTAAAGTCTGGATCAAAGATGAAGGTTAAATATTGTGTCTTTTCACTGGTGAACATTTTTTGTTATGGTATTATCAAGCAAAGTTGTTGAGAACTTAACATGGAGTCAACTGACCAAAGGTCCAGGAGATGGGCTCTCAAGGTCAAGTTTTGTATTTTTCACTGATGAACATTTTGTTATGATATTATAAAGCAAAGTTGGTCGGAATTAAAAAATAAGTCAACTGACCAAAGATCGGGTCACTGGGTTAAAGGTCAAGGTCATTTGGGTCCAAAGGTCAAAGACAAAGTGGATCTCTAACTTTGACCCTGGCTCTTGATGGGGGAGGTATTTAAGGTGAAATAAAACAAATCAAAGCTAAAAAAATTAGTATTGCACTGGTATTTACATTTCTGTTAGCCCAGCAAATATGGAGGGGGAAGGAAATAAGACTCACATCACAGTATATGTAAAATGTATATTTTGCTTCCTTGCGATTCTCCAATGTCAAAATGTCAAACGTCAAGCTCAGCTATATGGGCAGATTGCTTCTTGATGGTTATAGGGATATATTGCCACAAGACGGGAGGAGAGGGGTTGCCCTTACTGCCCTTAATTAGGATACTGTGCTGTTTAAATGGTGTTTTCCAAACAATGACTAAATTGATATATATCAAGTATGACAGGATTTTGA
Organism: Mizuhopecten yessoensis; assembly: GCF_002113885.1. Lineage (NCBI taxonomy): Eukaryota > Metazoa > Mollusca > Bivalvia > Pectinida > Pectinidae > Mizuhopecten > Mizuhopecten yessoensis. The sequence goes on along the minus strand of NW_018407240.1, from coordinate 230,744 downwards.
TGAAATATAGAAAAACAAAGGTGAAGTTTGGAAAATAGGCTACATCCTCTTTTGTTAATCCACCTGTAATTAAGAAGCGCTGTGTTTTTTTTTACTGATTGTAATTGGTATATGGGTAAAGGGAGGCAATCACCTCGCAGTCAAATACTTTGTGATTGTTTTGATTATTGGCAAAGGAAGGCAGTCCTTATTAACTGTAACTTTTATAAATCATGTCTTTGGCTAATTAAATAGAGTATAGTTTCTCATTTAACCCTATTCAAGAAATAAGGAAACTTTCCTGAGCAATACAATATATAGTTAAAAAGCAACAAGAATGAACTAAAAGGACTCTAAATATGCCACTTTGTTACAAAGTTAGTAGGCTATTAGTGGATGCTTCATGGCAATGAGGTGACATGTCAGTGCCAGGTGGTGCTGATGCTGATAGGAAACAACTCTGTATACCTATGTAGGTAAGGTGACATGTCAGTGCCAGGTGGTGCTGATGCTGAAAGGAAACAACTCTGTATACCAATGTAGGTGAGGTGACATGTCAGTGCCAGGTGGTGCTGATGCTGAAAGGAAACAACTCTGTATACCTATGTAGCATGAAAAACATTCCTGTTTCCATATAACATTGAATGAATCAAATAGTTAATTAAATCTTCCTGTCCAAAACTAGCAAACACAAATGAGCTTTTTCTAAATGTAGACACAACATTTAGGTTGAGTACGTAGTTACCAGTTTTTTTGTTTAGAAATTCAGCTTTAAGTTTATCAAAGTTTTACTCTACTTGCATACTTTCTATACATATCAATTTTAGATAAACAAATCATCATTTCTTTCCCAGCAAGAGACAATGGAAAGAGAGAGCACAGTGGCTGTGAATCTGACAGGGATGTTTGACAGGGTTGCTGATGAGGAGGAGGAGGAAGTTGAGACAGGTGAGGGTGCGACACAGGAGGATCCGGGCCTTTCACAACTACGTACCATCCTAGACGAGTGTACCATCCTCTTTGAGGCAGTGAGTTCAAGTCCTTAACAGGTTACATTTTTATGGAGGCGTTTATAACGTCTGTTGTATTGAGATAACCTATCGGATGTGACGTCAGTTATTTCTTTCCAGCAGAAGTACGGACATCTGGTGGTAACCTTAACCTCTGTTATTGAAAATGCCAGGGAGACAACTTTTGTAGCACTTCATAGTATGTAAGAAATACTAACTTATTTAAATATCCTATTTTCAATAACAATAAGAATATTGACTTTAAAATCTTTATACTATATTCCCCTACATCGATTTTTGAACATTTATCAAATTATATAAAAAAAAAATACTATTGGAAGGGAGACAACTGCGAGATAGAAGTAACGGATGAGGACAATCGTTTCACTACCAGAAAATTATTTCAACAGCCAAGCACAAATAAATTATAACTTTTTTTTCGGTTATTTTATTATGTATAATATGAACATGTGTATAACAGAAATTAACTCATTTGATTATCTTCGAAGATTGGACTTTAAATCTTCTGTTTTAAACTACCCTCAACAATCTTGGTATATTGTTAATGAAGATGGTTTCTGAATTTTTGTTCACAACACATGATATACGTACCTAAAATTTTCACAGGCCAACCCTCAATCAGGTCACATGTCTGAAAGTCCACCTTAGGTATTTATACCTGGCGAGTCCTACTGAGGAAGGTCAAAGTAGAGGTTGAAATATTTAGATAGGTATATATATTATGTGTTGTGAAGTAAGGTTTAGAAACCATCATCATTATCATGACACATTTGATTAACTCCTATTGTCAATATATCAATGACAGGGCTGTCCCTACACAGACATCCTGAAGTGGCTGGATTCCATTGAACAAAACCTACCCCTAGCCAGGAAGTCGGCCATCTTCTACATCTGCAAGGCCCAAGTGTTGCAGTCTACAGCAGATCTAGACAAGGTCCTCAAGGTGTTTGAGGAAGCTGTCATCAAAGGCGCCCAGGTAAAGGCTGAATATTTCAAGTTTTTGTGTGTTTTAAATGAAGAGTGAGAATTGGTATTGAGTAGACATAGACATTTAAATTTTGGGGAATATATCCAAGTTTGCATTACTTTTGATTGTTTGACTGTCATAAAAGTGCATATTTTCAACACTATATTTTTGGAACTGCTATGAGGTAATCAAATAATAAAGTCAGATGTGAACTTTGTATACATGTATATTCATATGTTATCTTTACAAAAAACTGAGTGTATTCAAAACAAGTATGGACATTTCCTAAGTTCCATTTTGGGTTAGGGGTTGCATTTTAGTGTTACCCATGTCCATCCTGTCCCTTTGCTAATGTTTTTACAGCCAGCACAGGAACTGGCCACAGCCCTGACAGCAATTGTGAAGGAGGTCAGCGAGGAAAGAGAGCGGAAAGCTCATCAGAAGGGAATCAAGAAACGCGTTCAGGAGGAAAACATCTTTGAATCAACCTCAATAAAATATTGTGTACGTCAGGTCACCCCATTCTCAAAGAGGTATGACCATACACTCACAGGGTATTGTAGCTGTCTGTAATATATATCAAAGTTAGAGAAATTTCAATTTTTTTAATGTGTTTTAAGTGAACAGTGTCATTCAGTTTAATTACAAATGTATAAGTGTAAGAGTCGTTCAGTGTATAGAGGAAAGATTGTCTTGCTATCGGCCACTGATGATGAAAGATTGCACTCCATAAAATAGCATTACCCAGGATTCCAGGGGCTAAGTAGAAATTTCAACCTGTGTTTTATTTACCTTGATCATGAACTCATGAGTGAAATACTCATATTTTTTCCAATTTTTATTGACGGGGTTATGGTATGGCGTTGTCCGTCCGGCGTAAACTTTTGTTTGTCCGGCAATCTCCTCCTACATTTTTTGACTGATCTCTTTGAAACTTGGTATACATTATAATCATGATATGAAGTTGTGTCGTCCCCCTTAAAAGAATTTTGATTCGACAATTTTTGCAAAAGAAATTGCCCTCTGTTCATTTCAGTATTTGATTTATGTACGGCATTCTCCTCCTACATTTTCAACGGATCTCTTTGAAACTTAGTAGGCCAAATAATCATGATATGTTGTTGTGGTTCCTTGAAAAGAATTTTGATTCAACAATTTTTGCAAAAGTTATTGCCCTTTGTTCATTTCAGTATTTGATTTTATCATCCGGAGATTTTCTCCTACATTTTTATAGCATGTCAGCTAACCACTCATTGAATGATGCAGATCGTATTTCAATGTAAGAAAGTATATAACACTATATGGCATTCGACTATATTGTTCCGTTCCGCGGTACTCTTGCTGAAAATTCTCTTCAAATCACCGTTACTGGCCGAAACTTTACAGTCAAAAAAGAATTGATTCAAATAGATAACATTTATGTTTTCGTGCACCTGACAGTTTCAGAAAATGATTTAATACAAAGTTTCTGTTAATGCATTAAAACAAATTATATCTTGTTTAATACATGCCTGAAATTGTATATCGTTACATGCTTTAATATGATGATATCACTTCTGTCAGTTGATCTCTTTCAGTCATCGGGGGAAATGCATTTTCTCAAGAAATCTTTCATTTCTTCATTTAAAAACTATTTTTTTACAGGAGCAGAAGATCCACAGGTGATAGCTCCATAGGATCGCAGTGTAAAGTTTTAACACCAGTCAGGCGGTCCACACGCAGAAGTCTGGTGAACCTTCCCGACACTCTACAGGAGAAAACACCTGTGTTCAACACCCTGGAAGAACTCTCCGACTCAGACAAGAAAAAGACATTGTATAAAGAGAATGAAGCTCTGGAACCAATTATGTTAGATTTTAACGATTCAGGCCATGATATTATGCCTTAGATTCATTGCTGCTGTGTCATATAGTGTGGTTGTTTTATGTTAAGGTGGTGTAACAGTATGAAACAGATAATTGTATTTACATATTTTAACTCTGATCAGTACTGGGCTTATTATTTCTAAACTGACATAATTTTAACCATTTCTTACTTACAAATTTGAATATCGTGAATAATGATATTAATAGTGCTTGAGTTTGGTTTGCATCCTCTTTCAAATGTTGTCAAGAAAATAGTGGAATTCATAGTTTTAATGACAGCTCATGATCAATGAGAATGTGATTGTAGCAAATTTCAATCCAATGAGGCATGTAAGTGTCAGCACTGGACTGTTTTATACATCATAAGTAAAGTATTGTTTCAGGTATGAAACATAATTATGAACAGAAGTACCATGAATTGGACACATATAATCAGTATTATCATACATAGAGTACCATGTGTGGCACCATTATCATACATAGAGTTCCATGTGTGGCACCATTATCATACATAGAGTACCATGTGTAGCACCATTATCATACATAGAGTACCATGTGTGGCACCATTATCATACATAGAGTACCATGTGT
>NW_018407240.1:173000-224624 GCF_002113885.1 Mizuhopecten yessoensis | reverse complement strand
AGTACCATGTGTGGCACCATTATCATACATAGAGTACCATGTGTAGCACCATTATCATACATCATACATAGAGTACCATGTGTGGCACCATTATCATACATAGAGTACCATGTGTGGCACCATTATCATACATAGAGTACCATGTGTAGCCCCATTATCATACATATAGTACCATATATCACATGTGTAGCACCATCATCATACATAGAGTACCATGTGTAGCACCATTATCATACATAGAGTACCATGTGTGGCACCATCATCATACATAAAGTACCATGTGTGGCACCATTATCATACATAGAGTACCATGTATGGCACCATTATCATACATAGAGTACCATGTGTAGCCCCATTATCATACATAGAGTACCATATATCACATGTGTAGCACCATCATCATACATAGAGTACCATGTATCATATGTGTAGCACCATCATTATACATCTAGTACTATGTATGAGTTATGTATTTGCCTATGTGATATATTTGAGAATGATCCCGCTAAGGAATCTTTCTTCTCCTGAAATATAAAATACAACAGACTAAATCTCTTATCTTTTATACATTTTTTACCCTCCATGTATATTCTAAGCCTTATCTCTGCATATTGTATTGCTATTTCTTCCTATTCATCGATCTATCTTCTCTATTCTGTCTCTGCCACTTTGTCTCTTATTTCCTTAAATTTGTCTACTTGCTTCCTTTGAACAATGACATCATGGTATCAAACAGGATGATTTAATAGATAAGGAGTGCATTTCCTAGCATTTACCGGTTTTGTGTAGTGATTATCATTGTTCAAATGAAAATTTGAATAAGTTAGGAAATATTAAACGACTTGCACTTCTTATCTTGTTAACAGTGTCAACACTTTGTAACAAGAGAACTCCTAGTAAATGTTGGAAATTAGCGATGCCTGGCTATATATATAGCTAGCTGGCCATGGTCGGTTGTTGTCACCTCAGTCAGGTTTTGTGTTTGATGTAGTAGTTGTAACTTGATCTGTCCATCTTAAATGGCACACAGCTGCCTGCCAAGCATGGCACCGTTGGAACATGGCATTACATATGCTATCATTAACCCAAATACTATACAACCGTCACAAGACGGTATTGTTTTCATGCAGGAGGTGTGAACGCTTGCCATTAATTATGCATGCTGATATTTTGCATAAGGTTCATTGCGGGTCTAACATTGATACAGTGTAGCCAAAAATGAAGGGTTAGGATTAACCCTAGCCCTAATAAAAAATAAAAATGAGGGGCCTGCATCAGAGATACGGACACTGATTAATCCTGAAGTCTGTCTGTCCATCCATACTTTTGCTTCAAAGATTATCACCGAATCAAAAAAATTTAGAAATTTTACAAAGTGATTCACTGTTATTGAAACATAAAAAAAAAACCAACAGAATTATGCTTTCAAAAATACATTGTCTTGCTTTTTATGAAATGGGGCCCTGTGTCAGGTCAGAAATGGGGCTCTGTGTCGGGTCAGAAATGGGGCCCTGTGTCGGGTCAGTAATGGGGCCCTGTGTCAGGTCAGAAATGGGGCCCTGTGTCGGGTTAGAAATGGGGCCCTGTGTCGGGTCAGAAATGGGGCCCTGTGTCGGGTCAGAAATGGGGCACTGTGTCGGGTCAGAAATAGGGCCCTGTGTCGGGTCAGAAATGGGGCCCTGTGTCGGGTCAGAAATGGGGCCCTGTGTCGGGTCAGTAATGGGCCTTATGTAGAAACATCTAAAAAAAATCCCAAACCACTGGTTAACCCTAATTAACCTTTAGCAACCAGGGCCAGGTGGCCAAGGGACAGGGTCAAAGGAGGTCAAAGGAGGTCACAGAGTGTAAAACATTCACCACCATTTGTATACAACAAGCGTTAGCTGATAAGCTCCTGATTGTAATTACTCTCCTGTTTCCATGTACAACTTACACGTCCTGTTTCCATGTACAACTTACACGTCCTGTTTCCATATGCACTATTATTGTTTACATCAGTTGAAAATCTCTGCAACTTAATTGTTATTTACTAGAATACTTTCTACTTCTTGAGGCTTTCAAAGTTTTTAACATTCAGTTGCTTAAATGTGACAGTGAACCAACTTCTGGACAATTCTGATGCTGTCCTTCCATAAGGCCTTTTGGGCCTGCTATTATTAATATACAACATTTGATATAGCGCCCTGTCTAGCTAACATAAGCTACTCTAAAGCGCTTTACAGTTCACACAATTAATGCAATTAGCATATACATTAATCAATATAATTTTTGAGGAATTCGCAGGAGCTGCCTTATCAGGCACTAACTACTAGTCCTATGCCACCTGGCTTATATCTCAATATGTGTTTATGCCTGGTGTGTGCTGGAGATTGATATGTGTTCTGTTTTATACACAACATATAAGATAAAGCGGAAATAATTCTAGAACTCGTTTATTAAAATTTAGATTCTAAAGTATAATAAATCTACACTTTGGCTCTTCTTTGGGGCTACTCACCATTTAATCTTTACATAATAGAAACTAGAAACATAATGCAATATCACCTGCATGTATCTTATAAATTGCACCATTATCAAAAAACCAATCTTATACCAAATTATCCAATAATAGTGTGATCTTAATAAAAGCGAAGAATAATTATTATCTGAATGGGGAAAAGAATTCCCTTGAATTCTAATGGCCAAATGAATGAAATAATGCTTGCATAAATGAGCGAGAGCCCCAAGAAGATTTTTGTAGTGGGACTTTGCTTTCAACAGCATCATTTATTATGCCACCTCAGACAGGAGAAAAACACTTTCTCTCAATATCCATGCATACGACGACATCAGGGATCGAACCCTGTCTGTCCACCTGGTGGTAGGCCGGAGTGTTAACCACTCGACCAATCTGCCCCATTACATAATTTTTTTACACAATCTAGAACTCATGCATCATTTCTGTATGATTTTAAAATTGGCAATTAATTAACCATAATTAGTTGCCATTCATATTATGTATATTTTGCAGGTCTATTATCATACATCTTTAATTCACTATCTTGTCCTGTATGGAGAAATGGTTATAGATTGGTTTTTGGTAGAGGATTTTTTTAACTCTTAACATAATATAATGGCTAAATATGTGTGTTTTTTTTATAAATATTTAAGTTCCCTCTGGATATACTGAGTAGCTTGTATACATCTGACAGTGGGTTAAATGTTTAGTACAAAATAGTGTCTGGTTTCCATTGCTGTAACTTTTGCGAGAACTGTAAAATGATATTTATATGAAAAATAAACTGTGATTAAGATATTAATTTTTGTCCATTTTTTAACCAGGAACATTTGAATTTAATAAGCATTTGATGAGTGACCTCGTTAATAGACATTGGTCCAATTCAATGTATGTTAAAAATTCCCTTTTAGCTCATCACATTGCCTTCTGTGGTCGGTCCGTCATAAAGCATTCTTGTTATCCTGTTTCATTATTTTATTGAGAGATTCTGGAGGTATCTTTCTAGATTATAATTATACAAAGGTTTCTCGTGGTCCTTAGTTGCACGCTTAGCAGCCATTTGGACTATGACATTTCAAGGTTGTTCTGTTTTTTCACAAGAAAAACAACCAAGTTTTCTCATTTTTTTTTATGTAAGTTCGTTTGTGTTTTGTTGTAGATTGACTAGATAATCAAGGTGGCATCCATCATTGATTTTTATAGTTCAAGACCGTCAACGACGACCAACTTTGAAAAGACATTAAAAAACCCAGCAGTTTAACGTTTCAATAACCTCTTATCTTAAGATGCATTTGCTGTTGACAAGACTATTGATCCAACATAGCAGAGAAACGGTCAAACTTACATAGAATTTATGAAGATCTTACGATTTTGGGCGCCATTTACCCTTTCTCAAAACACTTCCGTGGTGGTTTTTTTTTATTGAAATTGTGATCAATATTATTTTCTTTTCTTTGTATGCAAGTTACATATCTCATGTGGAACACCCGTGTAGAATTATAAGACTCTTTCAAGCCCAGGAATGTAGGATAGTGAAATTCAACCCGTGAGTTTTGCCAAATTTGAAAATCCCTAGGGTTGAATTCCCTTACCTACGCCCCGGGCATGAAAGTGTATTTTTTTCTCATTCCAGCTACCAGAATAAGCTCAGAAATCATGAAAATGCATAGGACTGACTACATTTTGAAAATATCAACTTTTTCCCTCAAGTTTTTTTTTTACTAAAACGATTCCCTCAGCAAAATTTAACATACCCATAGATGCAAACATAGTTTGCACAGAGAAAAAAATGATCTCCTCTTTCTAGCTTGTAAAAGGTCTGTTCATCACATCTCCTTTTCTGCATTGCGGCATCAGATTTTTCCAAATTGGTTACATCACGTCATTGTTGAGCAATTGTGACGTCACGTACACCGAAATAAGGTGTACATGTAAGATCAATAGAATCTCCCCCAACCTTGAGGGTGCGACAGAAAAATCTCCAACCCGAGGGGTGATGTTTTTGATTGTCTTACCCAGGACTTTGCCGAGGTTAAGACATTCCAGAATATCATCCCGAGGTTTGAGGTAAGGTATGATTGTTTTTCTCCCATCCTGTTTCACTCACAAACCTGCCGACAAGCGGTGATTGCATGAAATGTACGAGTTGATTGCAAGTTTTTTCAGCAAATCCCGAGTTGTCTTCCATGGTCTGCTACTGTTGACGTGACGTCATACTAGTGGTATTCTGCACGAGGGGGTGACAAGCTGATCTTTTCCGGCTTAAAAGGGAGACACACCTATGAAGGATGGGAGAAAGACATTTCTCTTACCCTGGACAGGTGTTTCCGCCCTTTTACCGGTGGGAGATTTCCTTGTCTCACCCTAGGGTTGCCTCGTGTTTGATAACTTAAGAATCTTCCCCCTCGGGTTGTGATTCTCCTATCTCACCCCCAAGGGGGTGAAATATTCTATTATTCTCTTACCCTGGACAGGTGTATCCGCCCTTTTACCGGTGTGAGATTTCCTTGTCTAACCCTAGGGTTGAGACGGGGGATTCCCCTATTCATAACAATGATATGACGCCACTGCAACAATACAATCACGTCACGTCAACAATCGATCAACGTCACGTCAACCCTGAATTTAGCATGTAACGTTATCATTACATTGTGCATATGATACACAATTGGAGAACAGGGTAAGAGAAATAGAATCATTCATCCCCTTTGGGGTGAGAAAGGGGAATCTCAACCCTCGAGGAAAGATTCTTAAGTTGCCAAACCTCGTGTTTTGCAACTTAAGAATCTTCCCCCTCGGATTGAGATTCCCCTATCTCACCCCAAAAGGGAAGAGCGATTCTATTATCCTTATACTCTGTTCTTACCCTGGACAGCTCCATCTTACATACACGGAAATGAGAGAAAAGGATATCTCACACATGGGGAAAATGTGGATACATCTGTCCAGGGAAAGAGAAATACCTGTCCAGGGTAAGAGAATATATAACCTGCGAGTTACTTTTTGCTCAGTACGGAACGCACGTTAACGATCACTGCACTGAGAGACATTATAACAAAAAATAGTACCAAACATGATAACCCCACCCTATGACCCTCAGTATGGAATACAGTAACACTTACTGAAGTCTATCAACCACATTAAGACGACCTAAGAATATCTCCACCGTCACCATCTTCTTGCTCAGGTCCACTTCCAATAAATGTGCAGTTGGACACTTGGTAACTGGTGATCATCAATATTGCAATGCTTCAAGAGCTTTCCATGAAATAGATATTTCTTTTCTTAATAATCTGACCCTTGTTTCATCAACTTTGGACCCAAACATTCATTAATACTCCTGTATTCTTTTGATTTTTAGCCAATCTGATGGTGGGCTATTCAAATCACCCCGCGTCCGTGGTCCGTCGTCCGTCCTTAAACAATTCTTGTTATCGGTATTTCTCAAGAAGTACCAGAGGGATCTTTCTCAAATTTTATATGTAGGTTCCCCTCAGTCCATAGCTGCGCAGGGCATCTTTTGAGACTGATCGGATAAACAACACGGCCGACAGGCAGCCATCTTGGATTTTGATATTGAAAGTTTGTTATCGCTATTTCTCAAGAAGTACCAGAGCGATCTTTCTCAAATTTATATGTAGGTTCCCCTCAGTCCATAGCTGCGCAGGGCATCTTTTGAGACTGATCAGATAAACAACATGGCCTACAGGCAGCCATCTTGGATATTGATAGTGTAGGTTTGTTACCGCTATTTCTCAAGAAGTGCCAGAGCGATCTTTCTCAAATTTTATATGTAGGTTCCCCCTAGTCCATAGCTGTGCAGGGCAATTCTTGAGATTGATTGGATAAACAACATGGCCGACAGGCAGCCATCTTGGAATTTGATATTGAAAGTTTGTTATCGCTATTTCTCAAGAAGTCCCAGAGCGATCTTTCTCAAATTTTATATGTATGTTCCCCTTGGTCCTTAACTGTGCAGGGCAACTTTTGAGACTAATCGGATAAACAACATGGCCGACAGGCAGCCATCTTTGATTTTAATAGAGAAAGTTTGTTATCGCTATTTCTCAAGAAGTACCATAGGGATTTTTCTCTAATTTTATATGTAGGTTCCCCTTGGTCCTTAGCTGTGCAGGGCAACTTTTGAGACTGATTGGATAATCAACATTGCCGACAGGCAGCCATCTTGGATTTTGATATTGAAAGTTTGTTATCGCTATTTCTCAAGAAGCACCCGAGGGATCTTTCTCAAATTTTATATGTAGGTTCCCCTTAGTCCATAGCTGTACAGGGCAACTTTTGAGACTGATTGGATAATCAACATTGCCGACAGGCAGCCATCTTGGATTTTGATAGTGAAAGTTTGTTATCGCTTTTTCTCAAGAATTACCAGAGCGATCTTTCTCAAATTTTATATGTAGGTTCCCCTTGGTCCTTAGCTGTGCAGGGCAACGTTTGAGACTGATCGGATAAACAACATGGCTGACAGGCAGCCATCTTGGATTTTGATAGTGAAAGTTTGTTATCGCTTTTTCTCAAGAAGTACCAGAGCGATCTTTCTCAAATTTTATATGTAGGTTCCCCTTGGTCCTTAGCTGTGCAGTGCAACTTTTGAGACTGATCAGATAAACAACATGGCCGACAGGCAGCCATCTTGGATATTGATAGTGTAGGTTTGTTACCGCTATTTCTCCGGAAGAACTAGAGGGATCTTTCTTAAATTTAATATGTAGGTTCCCCTTGGTCCTAGCTGTGTTGGGTAATTTTAGAGACTGATCGGATAAACAACATGGCCGACAGGCAGCCATCTTGGATTTTCATAATGAAAGTTTGTTTTCACTATTTCTCGGGAAGTACGGGAGGGATCTTTCTCAAATTTTAAATGTAGGTTCCCCTTAATCCCTCATTGTGCATGTTATATTTTGAGACTGATCATAAAAACAAAATGGATAAAAAGAAGAACTAAACAGATCTTTCTCATATTGCAATGATCGATTATACTCATTTTGAAGGTTGGCTTTCATACACATCAGTATTAAATGTAGATCAAAAGTTACCTCAAGGTGCATTTACTGTTAACATGACTCGATCAAACAGATTAGAGGAAAGAAGAGAAAAGATCGAACTGACAAAGAACTAATGAAGATGTTACAAAGGTGGTCGCCAAGATCCCTCTGGGATCTCTTGTTAAACTTGTATTCCATAATTATGCGAGAACGCAATGAGAAATAAAAAAAATCTGCTTCCCCTATTTCCAGCTTCAAATCAGAAAACATTATATATATATGTGTAAGTGATGGGACTAGAAAGATACACATAAGTCTTTATTGTCGGTTTTTTTACGAAAACTTCAATTTAAAATTGTTTATATAGCGTTTCACATTATTTCCTCTCATTAATATGCATTACATGATATACGTCCTCGTTATCGTTCAACCTTTGGAAGTATGATGCGCATCACAAAAAGGTATCATTTAGCACTATGAGACTACAATTTATTTTTCTCTCATATCTAATCTCTCTATCTGCCGGTTTTTCCCTGGGTACCTCTGGTTAACCCTTGGTATCTCTGATTAACCCTTGGCACCTCTTGTTTACTCTTAACAGTTCTAGTTTACCCTCGGTAGCTCTCGTTTTCGTTGGCACTTCTGATTAACCCTTCGCACTTATGGTTTTCCCTTGGAACCTCTGATTTTACTTTGGCACCTCTGGTTTAACCTGACACCTCTGGTTTACCTGTGGCGCCTCTGGATTACCCATGGCAACTCTGATTTACCCTGGCACCCAGGGTTTAACCATGGCAACTCTGATTTACCCTGGCACTCGGGTTTTACCTTTGACCCAGGTTAGGTCACATTTCATTAAGATAGATATGACACTTTGATGTTGCTCTTTCCTCCGTGGACAATTGTCACAAGATCTGAGCTGTTACGAGGGTCAGAAACAAACTCATAGTCACTGGATATATGTGTTGAATCATTTATAAATAATAGGAACAAAAATGATGAATGCTTATGCTTTATATTGGGAAACTTTCTCCCTGTACAACATTTGCCTTGTAACAGTTATGTGTACACTGGTAAAATCCATTACCAACAGGTGTGGTTTTTGCTTTTCACATGTAATTACTACGTATATCATCTTGAGTACTATTACCGGTGTTCGCTGCCATTGGGTGAATTAACTCCAATAATTTAGGGCGACAAATGTGTAAAACTGGCGAAAATATCCCAACATACAGTTAGATCCATGTCGAAATAGGTTATGTATCTATATTTACATTTGCATGGCATTGTCACTATATAGCCTCTTTGAAAGCTGTGCCGTTGATGGGACTTTAATTACCATGTATCACGAGGCATAATTCTTAGCGTATTAATACAACACTGACCGGAACTACAATATCCAATATAAATAAACATGACGGCTGCTGAAATATCGCTGGGCATTGTGAGATTTGACAATGTCATTGTAAATTTATGTGCAAAATAAAAAATGAAATAAAAAAACACTTTTATTACAACGCGCGCATTATGATTTGTTTGCTTGCAAAGCTGTGTCATTCAAATAGATCATAAATACCATACAAAAACAGTTCAATGCTTAAATAAATCGATTATATACATTCGTGTACAAAAAGGCGGCACGAGGATATACTTGCATCCCATCCAGTCCGTGACAGATCACCAGAAAGTATTGTTGTGGTATACGTCCCCACGTGACTTGGTACCACACTTGTGTAGGTGAGGGTCGTTGGCTGAAGACTGATATATATTGAGTATCCGTGGCGACCCTCCCGTCACTTGCGTTCCGGTGTTTGTTTCCATTTGTGTCACATTATTCCCGGTCTTCTGTGGCGCGCTTTCATGCACAGGAGACCTTGAAGTGCGGTTTTGGAGTTCGGCGGACCGGCGTGCCCACTGTTTAGTTGGTTCGATAACTCCCTTGTTCTTGCCTCGCTTGTCGATACAGCACCACCACACTCCACAACCGGCTAATGCAGTGAGCAGGAGACCCCCGAAGGCTACACCTATTGGCCACAAAGACGGACCGTCGTTGTCCACGACGACGTTGATGCTCTGTGTGGGGAAGTTGATCACACTATAGTACACTAATATAGAAAACGCTCAGGTAAAAAAAATGTTTCGCCATCAATAACTTTCTACATAGTTTAGAATTTATATCCATTCATTTGAGATTGTCTTATTTCATAACTTTTATTTTTCATGCATTTTATGTTTAAAATGCTGATCTTGGGACCAGGATATAACGCTAACAAAGATGAGACAGAACATAAGCTTAAATTGAATAAACACGAAGGTTCTAATGTCTTTATTGGTGCAAAATTGACATGTGCAAATATAAGTTTGTCCACCCCATTTGGCACTATAAACGAACATTATTATGAGTCGTTCAGAAGTGACGGTCCTGACAGGCAATACTTAAATGACATGGACAACACACTAGTTGTATGCTCTGTGAAACAAAGAACTACTTACCTGTTTGCTATTATCTACAAGGCAAATTAAAAATTCGATGCTTAGAAGAAAAATAATATTATTTTAGCAAATGATAATATCGAAAACAAGAGGCCCAGAGGGCCTGTATCACTCACCTGAATATGTTAAAAAATAATTGGTATGAAGTAAAGATATAGCAATCCATGGTAGGTGCTGTAAGTACATATGAATTTTCAGAAAGATCCATCCAGTACTTGAGATATAGCGAGAACAACCTTCAAACAGAGCCCCACCCCTATGCCCCTAGGGGGGTCATAAGCACCAATTATACAAAAGTGAGTCCCCTTGACCCAAGGATGCTCCAGACTAAATTAGGATAAAATCCCTTAATCCCGATGGTCGAAGAAGGATTTTAAAGGTTTCACCTCTATTTGGCCCAGCCCTTCTGTCCCCTGGGAGACCACACCCACTGCTTATATAATTTAGTCCCATTGGCCCAAGAATGCTCCAGACTAAATTAGGATGAAATCCCTTAATTCCTACTGTAGAAGAAGGATTTTAAAGGTTTTACCTATATTTCCCCTATTGGGCCCCGCCTCTCTGCCTCCAGGGGGGTCAGACACTCTGTTACAAAATTGGTTCCCCTTCACCCAACCGTGCTTCATACCAAATTTGGACAAAACCCTGTCATTCCTACAGAAGTAGAAGGATTTTGATGAATTTACTATGTTTCCCCTATTGGGCCCCTCCCTTCTGCCCCAGGGGGGACACACTCACTGTTTATACAAAATTACTTCCCCTTTATCCTAGGATGCGTCACACCAAATATGGACCAAATCCTTTCATTCCTACAGAAGAAGGATTTTAAAGAATNGAAGGATTTTAAAGATTTTGCTATATTTCCTCTATTGGGCCCCTCCCCTCAGCCCCAAAGGGGAATTTGTTCCCCTTCCCCCAAGAATGCTTTTGACCAAATTTGGGCAAATTCTGCTCAGTCGTTCATGACTAGTAGCATTTTAAAGGAAAAGTCGACGGACGGACGGACAGACGACGGACGCTGCGGTATGGCATAAGCTCACCATGGTCCTTCGGACCAGATGAGCTAACAAAAAGAACGAAACTAATCAATCAGTAATCATTTCTTATACCGCATTGCGAGTCTGACACTCGTTTTGTTAAATCCTATTAAGCATGTAGGCCAAAATGATCAAAATACTGGTGGAAAAGGCTTTAATCGTGGTCGACACTTATATTTCATAGTTGAACATCAGGTCATTACGATGAGTGTACAATTAAACAGCGTAGTTGGAAGCCTCTCTGGCGGAAAACCTTGGTAAAACAGTTAATTACTGCCCAGCACACGAGGAATCTATAAGGAATTTATCCTTGATACCATGCTTTAGGATTGTGAACCAACTGTGACATAAAATGAAACAAGAGGGATCTTGGCGTCCAACATCGTACCATCTTCACTTTTTCCTATGAGCTGTTTGATTGAGCCTTGTTAACAGTAAATGCACATTGAGGTAATGTTTGATCTTAACTTCATACTGATGTGCATAATAGACAACCTTAAAAGCGAGCCTGTCGTTTCACATATTTACTAGTACAGTAATTAATGTAAGAAATATAGCCACGCATTGCAATATGACAAAGACCGCAAACTTAAACATGCGCAACAAAGGACCGAGGGAAATCTTCATATGAAATTCGAGAAAGATCTGTCGAGTACTTTTTGATAAATAGCAGTAACAATATTAAACTCTTAAAAGCCAAGATGGCCACCTGTCGACCATGTGTTTATTCAATCCATTACTTTGTGAGAAATAGCATTAACAGACCTTAACTGACAAAACCAAGATAGTCACCAGTCAGCCATTTTGTTTATCCAATCTTGCACGGCTACAGACCAAGGGGGACATACACATCAAATTTGAGAAAGATCCCTCTAGTACTTCTTACAAAATAGGGATAACTAACCTTCACTTTCAAAATACAAGAAGGCTGCCTGTCGACCATTTTGCTTATCCGATCAATCTCACAACTAAACATCCAAAACTACAGACGTAGGGAACTTAAATGTCATTGTTGAGAAAGAGATCCCTCTAGTACTTCCCGAGAAATAGCGGTAACAAACCTGAACTGCCAATGTCCAAGATGGTTGCCAGTCGCCCATTTTGTTTATCCGACCAGTCTCAAAAGTAAATATGCACAACTATGGACCAAGGGGAACTTACATATTATTGAGAACGATCCCTCTAGTACTTCCCGAGATATGGCGATAGCAAACCTCCACTGACAAAATCCAAGATGGTTGCCTGTAAGCCATTTTATTAATCCGACAAGTCTCAAAAGTAAACATACATGCACAATTAAGGACCAAGGGGAACATACATACGGAATTAGATTAGATCCCGCCAATCCGTTTTCAGCAATAGCGATAACAAGAATTGTTATCCAAATGTTTGGTGATACAAAACGACGTTATATCTATGTAGTATTGAGGACTCGGACACATATTTATCTCATTTCTATAATAGCCGTTTTAAAAGTGTAATGCAGCTCTATAACACAAATACAAACTTAAAATAATGAAACACAAAACGGATTGTCCAATAGTGGTACATAGTTATTACGAAGAAGCTTAAGAATAAATATCACAGAAAAAGAGCAGAAAGGAAAGATAAAGACTTCAACTATTTTAATTTGAGAAGAATATCAATTTCGGAACCCGATAAGCAACGGAAACAAAAGAAAACCGCCAGATGTACAGGGGAAGGACAAAACTTGCCTCGCACGACCTTTCACCTAAAAGTCATTGTTTAACATTGAATTTTGTACCAATCTAAATATTTCGTACATATAAAATTTGCCTATTGATGAGTAGTATTTTATGAAGTATTGTGTTATTTTTTTCAGTTAAACAGAAGTTTTGGACTCACCCGACACTTTGACGTAATCCACGACCTGAACTCCCTGGCTATTCGAGGACACTGTAGCTTTGTAAAACAAACTTGCAGTAACAGAGGAGCCGGTAGCATGTAGCAGGGTGTGGATACCTGATAGGACGAGAAGGCCAGTTTTGTCTGTTAACGACCTGGATTATGATTCATCTTCCCTACCATTAATTTATTTATAATCATGATATAATAATTATAATTCGTAAACGAATATGTCGTTTGATGTCATCTTTGGTTATAGAACTTAATTTTTCATATATAATATTCAAACAATGCATTGTACAATAGTCATTGAATAGATGAAATACTATAAATATGTATTTAGGCACAAAAAGGAAGAACTGTTGACATAATTAAGCCGATATATAAGAACATCGCATTGACCTACTTATCAACTATTTGCTCCTTTTTTCTTCCATTTTTATAATATGCAGCTTTAGTGTCACACAATACATGAAAAGTATGAAATCACTTTTTAAATAAACCCATGTAACTTTGTCAAAAAGAAATCATCTGTGATTTTTGTCCCCCACTTTACCCCCTCATATCTCGGAACGGTCCCCAAGCTCACCTTAATTTAACGTTATATCATGATGTAATAACCTTAAAATATACATTTACAAAAAAATGAAACTTTTCGGTGATAGCGACAAGTAGGCCCAAATTGGCACCCATCCTTTCCAACATGAAAATCGACCCGGGTGTTTTCTACAGAGACATTGTGAGTGATTCTTTGTGGATTTATCCTCGAAAAGTCGAGGCTTGTCTATGGATTTATGGTTGTTACCGGGATGGCCCCCATAAGTCTCCTAGATATGTTACCCCATTTTAGCTGTTATAGCCATATGTTAAAATGTTAACATTTAGTTTATTGAGTACATCTTTATGTAATGTGATAATTGATCAGGATTGAATTTGATTGATACTTCATTAATAAATGACATTAACAACACACCGTTTTCTTCATTATTATCAAGTATTAAACAGTTGTAACAGCAAACTAGCTATGGTATCTTTGCTTGGTTTAAAGAGGACATACATTATAGGTACATAGTTGATGATTTCGTATTTTCACATGGATGATTAATGTAGTTTATTTTTCAGTGAAACTTTCAGTGAAATTCGGTATACTGATCATCACACCAACGTCTGTAACAGTACACCGAGCCGTGGTACACGTGCACAACTGACTTCCAGTATATATTATACAATATCTAATGCAGGCTATCTAGGCAGTGTAAACATTCACACGAGAACAGTCTTTCTCATGAATTAAGCTATATATCACGAAAGGGGTGAATATTTTGATATTTTGTACGATACAAGTGCGTAACACGAATTGAAATAAACACTTTCAACTCACGAGAAAATATTTATGCTATTTATAAAAAAAAATGTGATTTGTTACAAAGTTTCTCTATATGAAAATTTGGTCTTTTCCCGGAAAATAAGATTGACACCTTGAAAGGTGCATTTCGTTGTCACAAACGTTTTAACATCAAACCAAATTCTCCATAAAAACGTATATTTCACAGATAAAAAATGTTAAAATCCGAAAAACTAGATTAATCACATGATCGACACTATGCAGTCTATTTCGTGGAAATATTTAAAGTTTTGATATCCGACAGTGATTTCCGGTATACGAAGTAATACAGTGTGTTAACTTACGTGTTTGACACCGTCTTCCAGTATACTGAGCGGTACAGGTACACAAGGACCCTATGACATTGTCGGAGCACGTGCCACCGTGTAAACATGGGGATAAGGTACAGTGATCCACCCTAACGTCACATCTTTGTCCAGTGTACCCTGCAACGTTATTCCGGTCTTAGACTAAAGCATTTCCTCCAACATATTTTAACGTGGATAACGTTTGCTTTTATAACAGGAAGCTTTTTACATATAAAACACTTTTTTATTGCGCATCCGAGAGTAACGAACCTTCAACTTAGGATATAAACCGTGAATATTTAAAATAGGCTTGATTACATTTCTGCCTTGTTTACAACCAGTCGCAATAACTCAAACTCTCCTTTTTATCAAAGCTATTGTAACTTGCATATAAGGCAAAAAAAATGTTAAAGTCAACACATACGCTGTTCTTTATACAGTAAACAAAACAATCACTGAAAATACGACGGAAAGAAGCAACAACCTAAAGTTTGATTTGTTGATGCAGTAAGCAAACTGAAGTGAATATCTAACTACAACATACATGTATATCCATTTGGTCCATTTCACAACATGTACATACTGAACGTACAGCATACACGTGCTAGTGTACTTATAAACTTTGGTTTTACAGTATACTGACAATGAACTTCACAGCACCATACCAACTTATGTAGAAACAGAAGGGGATGTGGGTAATTTGCCTACCTGGTGCACAAATGCAGAACAGATGCCCATGCCTTCCCTCACAAGTTCCATTTATACAGGGATTTGATGATACACAGGAAGTAGCTTTCAAGAAATAATAAATGTTAGTTGAAGACAAAATGCTGGTTGTTAAAATCAAAAGTGTCAACAAACCAGGAATAAACGGATTAACATAAAGTTGAGAGAAAATACATAGCAGCAGCAAAGGCAGTATCAAGTAATCATTTCACTTTTATTATAGGAAGATTTAGAGATTTCTTGTTTGACTTTTTGAGACGGACAAACATTCGACAGTTCTGAGGTATATGCCTTTTATTGACTTTTATCCAACCCATCGGGCCGCTATATTGGAATGTTTTACTGTACAAATAACTAATTGCAACAAATGGATTCTTTTGGAAACATTTTATTTTGATAACTTGGTTCAAAATACACTTGAGATGTATTGTTTTTCATATTCTATATCTCACGAGATTACAATGCACCCTGTTAAAGATATGGATTCATATTTACTAAGTGATTTAAATTGTATAAGAACATAATAAAAATTTATCTGTGTCATTAAAAAACCTAAATGAACTAAACAAAACCTGTGGTCCAAAAAGACACATATTATAATGTTAATTTCTATTCCTTAAGCATTCACACGAACTGAATGAGATATAAGTATATACTTACGGACAGAACAGTCGTTTGATGTGAATCCACCGAGGCATTTACACGTGAATCGTTTATAAAGGTCAATGCACGTGCCGCCATGTAAACACGTATTGCCTCCCTTACAGTCATCCTGGTCTAAAGATTAAACATCAAGAGCCCATATAACATATCATGCTTTACAACTAAACAACAAAACGTACCAAATGCTTTATAACAATAAAAAAACACCAATGTAAGTAAGAAACTAAAATAACAGTAACTGATGACCATAATCATGGTTCTTAACAGAAACCTCCAGTATGAGATGGTAAGCAGCCATCCGTTCAGCGTAATATTACCTCTAACATTTGTTGTGAAGCAGTGCTGTTCGGATGTTATTCTGTAGAAAATGAAAAGAATAAAACATATATCATAATCAAAAGTCAAAGAATCAGGAGAATAAAAAGAAAAATATCTTTTTGTTCTGAAATACGTTTGCTTGTTCTAAATACTAAAATGGATGAGATAAGAAAACGATACTGCGTTAACAACATTGTGTTTCCATCAAATGAATAACCGGTGTAATTATCATGATTATTGACAATATCCCGATCGCAATTGTCCATCAAAATTAACCATTGCGAATGTTCCGTTATTTTCATTATTTGTACCATACAAAATCGGATTGGTGTTAGTTTCGACAGTTTTCAGAATTTACAAATATGACTTTGATGTTGATTTCATTTCATCGTTTGAACAACATAGCAGCGATCATTTTAAACATGATGCATTTTTTAAGTAGTCTATTGGTATATACTTACCCCTTTTGACAACAGTCAAGAAATACACATTTAAGTTAATCACGTGATAGATGATATGCAGTTTTTATTGGGAAATTCTCATATCAACTTTATATTGTTATAAGCTTCATATTTCTATTGTGAATATATATTCAAAATGAATGATAATTTAAATGCTGTTCTGGTTTCTTGGATGAAATATGGTATCTTTATGACAATAATATCGTACCCATCCTGTTGTAATGCCCAAACACAGGTAAACGCTGGTCCGTTCTGATCAAGGTTTGGTGTCCATCTCGTGTTCACAAGCATATTCCCGGGATGACCCGAGTCCGATGATTGTGAGATGATCACTCCAGCCGACGTGCTTATTATCGCTTCTGCATGGCTGTGGTATTAACAAGAATAGAAACAGTTTTTTACTTTCATATAATAATATTTCTTTTGCACCTTATTACGTTTCCGATGTAGATTTATTTATTTTATATATTTTGTTACCCTGCGTTTCTTTATCCTTCAGTATATATTATATACTGAAAGGATAAAGAAACGCAGGGTAACAAAATATGCAACAATTATTTAACTGCTTGGCCTCAAATTATGAAAAACGTTCATACGGGTATCTTTGTCAATGTGCACTCATGCCGGTGTCTAAAGCTACTCAACTATGTACTGTTACGGCCATTTGATACTCTTGAGGTATACACATCGCTTGTCACTACTTACTGTCAATTTGAATCTCTTGTACTCGTGGTACGACTGACGGGAGTTCAGAGGGTCAGGCTATTGCATTGATAATGTAAGGTAAAAGGCAACAACAGGTTGCTAGGCAGTTCGATGAGAATGATTCCACTATAGAATTTCTTGTCCGTCGTCTTTTTCAAAGATGAGTCCCGGTTCACTCTTTTTCGTGCGGACGATCGACGTTGTGTATACCGACGTCGTGGAGAACGCTTCGCAGACGTTTGCGTTCTTGAGAGTGAAAGGTTTGGGGTAGCCCGGTTATGGTCCGGGGATGGAAATCTCCAGGGGTAAAGTCATCGTTGATTGAGGTAACCGGGAATTTAACCGCCGTAAGATAAAGGGATGAAATCCTCTGCCCTGTTGCAGTTCCATTTGTGCAACAGTTTCACCTAATTATTCCCGGCCCCTTGTAGCCAGAGTTTGTCAAGACTTTCTCGCAAACCAAAACATTAACCCACTCGACTGGTCTCCGTACTTCCAGATTTGTCCCTAATCGAACATCTGTGGGAAGAACTTGATAGTAGGGTAAGGTGCTATCAGTATGACCCCGCTTCTCTCGACCAACTACGGACTACCTTGATGGAGGAGTGGAATACTATCCCCATGAGACGGATACATGCACTGATGAACTCCATGCACAAGAGAATCAGGGCTGTGACATATGCGCAAGGGAACATACGACATATTGATGAGTAAGTCGATTACACTTTGAGATATTGGAGGAAACCGTCAAATGTGCTTCAATTTCCCATGAATTATCGGTCAAAATCTAATGAAATTTTAGTAAATTGTTTGTTAAAGATAATTTTTTATACTTATATAAAAACATTGTATAAACTAAACATCAAATCACCTCAAATGTTAACCGTGCCTTTCTTTATCCTTTCAGTATATATATGTATACTTTTTAATAGCATATAAACAAACATATTTTTAAATTAGCTTAGTATATACTATCATTCGTTGAATACGTTCTAAAAACGCGAGATCAGGGGACCGCAAAGTATCGGCCTTAAAGTGTATGAGGGTTAAACTGTAATAACATGTGTTGTTCATTGACCTTATTCAGGAGTATAAAGGGCAAACGTTTAAATGTCCGACTATAATGTCAAACAAAATGGAAACAAATCGGGATTTTGTTCAGAACTTTTGGTATTTGGTAGATTTTGAGGTTTTTTTTTATTAATTTTTACACTTCAAGTTTTTTCATCAGCGTTTTTAATGTGTTTTGTAAACAGGTATGATAATTGGTTTTCATACAGCTTATATAGCTTTATTGACATATTGCTGTTAAAGGTTAAATTGAACGAAGTTATTCAGATTGACGACCAGGATTTTGGCGCACTTGTTACATAATGCGTTTGACCCTCACCTTGCAGAAGAGATTTGGACCGTGTGTAGATTCACGGTAGGAGAGCCAGGGGGAGGATACACAACAGTCGGACCAGTGTCTGTACTGACGGGCGTCACTGGGCCACACCCCGCACTGACCGGGATCACGTGAACAGTCAACTAAAATAAGACAGTTAAGTTAGTATCGATTATAGTCGATTTGTTAAAATCTCGGTATGTGACAGGTTTTGACTTGATGTGTTTAATCATCCAAAAGGAAACCGAATCCGTAGATTAGCATTCTCAGCTACATTGATTTATGCAATGTTGAAATATGTCAAAAGACATTTTGCAAAGAAATGCGAAAATATATATTTCTCCAAATATAACTGATTTACAGTAAGTGGAATTTTCGCTAACATATGTTAACTGATATATTGAATAGGCAACTGTATTATTAACATTTATCAAGAATATCAACTAACTACTATTCAAAAGAAACTTTTGAACAACAATTCTATACTTTTACCCTTTAGTGATTTATTTTGGTTTAATTTTGTTAGACGTCCTATTTACAGCTAAGGTCATTTAAGGACGTACCTCTCTCCATGTGTGTAGTGTATGCGTGCTTGCATGTGTGTATGCAGAAGACAGGGAATGTTGGTGTTCTTGCCTCCTTGTGATAGCGCGGATCTGATGCCGACTTTATAGTGCTATCTCACTGAAATGCCATGCCGAAGGCAACCGGCATAGCATTCCGCCTTGTCACATTATACTGACAACGAGTGAAACAGTTGTTGCCATTCCCCTAAATGCTGAACGTTAAGCAGGAAATAACAACTACCACTTTTAAGGATTTTGGTATGTCCAGGCCTGGGAACAGAGCCTGCCTTCCTAATCTTGGCGAACACTCAACATTTCAGCCAAAAGTGAGGTGTTGCCAAGCAAGGCGCTAGGAAATAAAAGGTGGTTAGAAGTAGAAAGAAAGATAAAGATCCAAAATATTGTATTGGGCGCAGCAGATTCATTTTGGTCGCTTTTGTGTCCCCAAATAGAGAACACCAAAGCAAATCCCCAATTCTGCAGTGGGTAACAGGTGTATTATTTTCCCGATCCCCCACCTGCAGGGGTGTTATTAAAGTTGATCAAATATTACTGATCTGACATCTCTGCAAATTTTATTGGTTCATCGCATACATTGTATAAATGCAGAAATAAATTAGAAAAATGCTTACTGACGACTTGACTGAACGAGCTGTCAGTTTTGAAATATTAATTATTTGAATGACCTGAATCGTTTTGGGAAAAGTATAGTATCGCAGAAGTCTTGAACTTAACAGTAGTACTACTGATGAACTAGCTTCAAACATGTTAAGGCAACAGGAAAAGTTATGGAGATCACATGATCACATGATGTCCTTCTGTCGCAAAGCTTATACATATGTACCCAGAATCACCCGTCATGCTATTTTCTGCGAACGTTTATTGACTGTATACATTAAAACAAGTTAAATCGTAACCCCATCCCCCTTTTCTAAATACACACTTCCTACAGCACTAGGAAACCGTATTATTAATTGATTGATTGAGTGGTGTTAAGTCCGCTTCACTACCGAGTAATTCGGTCATCCAGCTACAGACGTATGAGCGCTTTAAGCTTATACTTTGGGCGGGATTATGAGGCATATTATAAATCAACTGATCATGGTGATGATAATATTAATATTTCATAACCAAATGTATCAGGGACCTATCGGCATTGAATTAAAATGTTTACGTATTTATTTGTCAACAAAACGAATATGATCCATTAAAAATATAGCCTGCTTACCTGGAGCGGTACAGTGCTAAGTGGCTGGTTGAGGTTACTGGTCGCGCCCCCTAGTTGTATGACGCTGCGTGGGAAGTCCTCAACCACAGCAGTAAGGCGGTACTCGCCACTTTTCAACGTACCCGGAATGGTCACTGTGCATTTGTCCTTTCAGAAATAAAAAAAAAAAATAGTTTCCAAAAAATGTCAACGTAGTTTATTGATTGGTAACTGATATAAATAACGAAGTACAGCATGTGAAGGCATGCAAATCCGTCGTTTTCGATAATATTTTTGGTAGCCTCAGGTATACCTTAGTTCTCTGGAATAATAGTTTGAACAAAAAAAAAAATAATTGCTGTAAAGTTTCTAACTTTGTCTATCTTGATGCCTGTGATTGTTGTACAAGCTATACCACAATCAGTCGGACCAGCTAACCGGCACTTGATTGTGTCAGCATCTGGATCTATGATTGGAAGTGATATGGTCTTCTCGCATCCAGATTGTATTCTGAAAAATATGTATTTGAGATAAACAGCAAGTTAATAAGATCTTTAAACTTGAACATAACAAAATAAAAGTTGAGTAATTGTTTGGATTCATTTTAAGTGTACTCTGTTTATTTAAATTATAAGCAAATCAAAGCTGAATTTCACAAAACAAGATATATGTCCGAGCAGCCACGGTATTTTTCCTTCAGAGAATTGTTTAAAGAAAAAGTTAAGATCGCCATCATCTGGTAAAAATAAAACTCATCGCAATAGTTATGAAATAAAGGATGAGTGGCCACTTTAATGCTTCATTGGGCCGTAACCGAAAAGCTGGCCACGTTAATGCTTCAGTGGGTCGTAACCCAAAAGCATTATTTTTTTGCGGAAATAAAGTCTAGAGCTACGTCTTCATGAATTGGTGTTTGGTTTTAGAACCAATCGGTCCCTGCATAGAAAATGAGGGGGTTGAAGTTAGAGAGGGGGCAAAATATAGTATATTGTTAAGGTAATTACAGACAAACTGAATCACAGATTTTCAATATATATTGATATATATTCTATTTGATAAAATACTTTTTGTAACATTGAAAAAGTATATCACTGCTGCCTAGTTCAAAATGACACAAAACAAATATTTTCACTTTTTTTCCGACACAATTGAAACCTAGTTGTTTTATATCTGTATTACATCTTCCCCGCCAGTAATGTTTCGGTACATCATATCGACTCATACAAGCATTATAATCAGGGAGTTGATCAGTTTAAGTCACATCAGCGCACATTTCGCAAAATCTATTTACAGCTTGCAGCCTGCATCTTATCTCACTATATAATACAGACACATGAGTAACTTGGATTTCGGAAATTCTTTACCACTGTTAAGATATCTAACTTGTTAAACTGTCACTATATGTTTTGAGCGCAAGGAAGTATCTTATTACAAAATTAGTTATTTAATCTGTATGTTGATATTGTATAAAACATTTCTTTTGTATGGTAGTGATGCTAAGATTTACAGAGTCCGCCTGCTGCTAGGCAAAACAAGGTTTCTTTCAGTGTTTTATTAAAGAATGAAGCATTATTGTATCTGAAGGAACACATTAATTCCAAACTTGTATCCGGAAATAGAGTCTGAAAAACATGAAGGAGTAAATATTACAAATTTGTTAATGGAAACAGTGCTTCTTAAACAGATCAGAAGCCAGAAATAGAACCCCCACTTGCCTCTGACTCTCCAAACGATGGTTTTGTTGCTGAGACAATTCTCGCTCTTGCCAGTAGCCCTAATGTATGTCTGGGGGGAAAACTGGACGAAACCAGTCATTGGGATTCCCCAAGATGACAAATTTTGAGTAATTAGACATCACAATGGCATTTATTAGATAGTGTTGTACGCACATTGCGCTTCCGTGTTATGGTATCTGTCATTTGAACGCAACCAATCTGACGATGCGCAGCTCAAGCAGGCAACAAAGTACATTGACTCTGTACAGGAATCCTTGGTTGTAGACAGTTGGTCACAATCCGAAAGTGACAGCAATTGAACCTGCGGTACTGTGAGTTGGTTTGACTCTGTCAATGCTAAGAAGATTATGGTGTCCAGCTATGACCTACTTCACTGTCGGGTCATATTACTTTAACTAATCAAACCCCTGATTGTAATGCTTGTCTGTGTCTAATGTGATGTACCGGAACATAAATATTGGGGAAAATGTGATACAGACAACACAAATAGGTTTAATTGTGTCGAAAAAGTAAAACATCTTGTTTTTGTCTTCATGAACAAGGCAGCAGTGACCTACTTTTAACATGTGGGTTACAAAACGTATTTTCACAAATAGAATACATATAGTTGTAACTACAGTATCAATACATTGACTTAACTCAAGTAAGCCTGTAATAAACCTTAACAATATACCATATTTTGCCCCCTCTCTAACTTCAACCCATCATCTTTTTCTTTGCAGGGACCGATTGGTTCTAAAGCGAAACACCATGTCATGATGACCTTACCCTGGACATTATTTCTGCAAAACATAATGCTTATCGGTTATGGCCCACTGTAGAATTAACGAGGCCACCCATCCTTTTGAAAATTAAAATTATTCCTCATAAACAGTTATTATTTATTTGGAAGTTTAGTTGACTTTCCTTTGTATAAGTGGAATTACCCTATGGTGGGCTGCACAGCCGCTATCGGACTGGCGTTAGGAAGATTAGTATCGCTACGTAATCTCAGGTCCAAGGTCGTTCGCAGCTGTCCGGGGCCATTAGCTACAGTCGACCATCGTAAGGGTTTCAACCTGCCAATAGTTACACCCAAAACATGTATAAAACGTCAAAGTTCGGGATTGGAATTTTCGTACTGAAGGCTAATTTTTACATTGCATTCCTTAGGACATTCGTTCATATCTGGGAACTCGCTAAACATTGCCACCTCAATGTTTCCTTCTTCAAATATGGCTATTTAATTTTGATGTTAATATCAAATTTCTATTTAAATAACATCAAAATGAGTCTAGGCAATAATCTCATTTGAGTTTTATTCGTATGATATTGAAGTCTGAAAACGTTAAGAATATTTTATGGTTGTTTGCACAAATAAAAGCATCAAAAGTCTAGAAAAAATAACACAAATACTGAAAATAATACTGAGACAAAAACGGTTCAAATTATTATAGTATATATTCTGCTGGACCAAAAATGAAATCGGAAATTTAGATTTAAACTGTTATATGATTTACTGTAATTCTCCGAAATACATCATGGAGGATATTTGACGTTATCGCATTTAATATCATATGGATTTAACATAGCAGAATGTATAGATCTTTTCAGTCGTGTTTATTTTGCAGTACTCGTAAAATATATAAGGCATTTAATGGGAAAACCATTAATTTTTCTATTCATTACATCTTTTAAAGTTCAAACGACGAAAATATTGCTGAATAAAAAGGGCGGGAATTAGTAGCGTAATAGTTGACGCCAGGCTCTAGGGAGTCAAGCTTGACAACAATGCGCTATTTTCAATAGGCTACTTAACACAAATTCTCTTTTTTTCTACTATATTGTTGTAGGTTTTGCTTATAAAAAATATTATCAATTACGTATGTATATCAATAACTTTTTTTTTTTTTTTTTTTTTTTTTTTTTTTTTTTTTTTTNATAGTTTGGTTAAAAAGTAGAAATTTATCCAGAAAAGAGGGACAGGAATAAGAGAGACAAAAGAACAAGAAGAGAGGAAGAGAGATTCCCGACGAAAGCAATAATTATTCATGAAAGGGTGCTTATTGTAAATATATCAGCAAATGAAAAAAAAGGAAGAAATACAAAACTTGCTAAAAGAGGAGAGTAAAAAAATAGATTGGTATATGTATGTATCTATATATATATATATATCTAATTATCTAAAAACTATATGAAAGGTGCTGAAATCTTTGATAAAAGATGCTTCCCTGTCATATTTTTTTGCTATGTATCTTTCGATAGAGTATGCTGTTTTTAATTTACTGATTAGAGTAGGTAGGTAAAGCTCTTTGCAAAAACACTTTTGACAATATATGTAGTGTTTCATATTAAGAATTATGACATTTTCTGCCCTGTTATTCTGATTTTGATTTTGTGTTATTTTCCCAAAAATAAAATCTTTTTTACATATATTAAAAGTCACATTACAAGTAGTTTGGATCCATATTTGGAAAGCAAGTATAACATGTTGGACTGTATTACATTCCTATAGTACGTGCTGAATAGTTTCTTTTTCTATGAAGCAAAAATTACACATATCAGACTGGACCAAATTAATCTTTTTCAAAAAGGAGTTTGTAACTAAAATGTGATGATTAATTCTAAATTGCAGCCATTGTAATTTCGAATTTGTATTAGTGTCAAAAGGTAGTTTGTATATTTTCTTCCAATCCTCACTTGGTATATTTCCAAATACATTATTCCACTTTATTTGACCTGTGGGCACTACACTATTTTTGTTCAGCACATTATACATATCCTTTGTACCTTTTTTATGTTTGATAATTATATTAATATACAGTGGTATCAATGGTAGTGTAAGTTTTTTTTCAAAAGTCCAGCCTAATTTTCTTATTGCAAACATGAGACCATTATAATCAATAAAGTTAGTATTTAAATTAAAAATATCATTAAATTCATTATGTTGAAGGAAACTGCCATCTTCCTTAATTAGATCATTTATGAAAAACACACCTTTATCAAACCATCGCTTATAATATACAGTATTATTGCCTATTTTGATTAAGTCATTATACCAAATAGGTAAAGATAATACTTGATCTGACTGAGATATATCAATGTTTCCCCTTAATGTATTCCATGCATGAAGAACATCAATCCAAAATTTGTTATGAAGTATATTTTTGATAACATAATCAATATATTTATTTCCTAAAGTTAACATTTTTTTCTTGTTTATTTTTTCAAACAGTATGGTTTGCCAATTTGACGTCTTAATACAAATATTTCTTATCCATGTTGATTTTAGAGCCATTTCAAAATGTTTGATATTAATCATTTTCAAACCACCTTCTTCATACTGTTTGACCATGACATCTCCTTTTACTTTAGCTATTGGACTTCCCCAAAGGTATTCATAAAACAACTTTTGAATTTCTATCATAATATTTTGGTTAGGAGAAGGTAGTCCTATGAATAAATGTGTTAGTATTGGTAAAAGTAGAGATTTTATTACAGTAATCCTGCCTATTGGAGTTATATATCGTCTATTCCACTGTTTAATTAATGATTTTAATTTCGTAATTTTTTCTTTGAAATTGAGTTGAACTATTTTAGTAAGGTCCACATCAAAGTGAATACCTAACAGATTAAAATGTGTTGAACCCCATGATAGAGCAAGATTATTGACTAATTTTTCTGTACTATACTTTTTACTCCCTATCCATATTACTTGTGTTTTTGTGTAATTTAATTTAAGTCCCGATATTTCCCAGAAATAATTAAGCTCTTTTATAGCATGTCTAAGTGATATTGCAGTGCCATCTAGAATAAGAGAAGTGTCGTCAGCGAATTGTGATATCAGATGTTCTGTAGTGTTGATTTTGATGCCTGTTATATGTTTATTTATTCTTAATTTTATTGCTAATATTTCTGCACAGAGAAGGAAGATATATGGTGATAACGGGTCTCCTTGTCGGCAACCTCTTCCTAATTTTATGGGTTTAGATAGGTTTCCACCTTGGTTCACTAAAGAAGAAATATTATTTGTAAATGTTTTTATCCACTGCTTAATTGACTCACCAAAATTAAAAAATTCTAAAACTTGATTTATAAATGACCATGATACAGAATCAAAAGCCTTTTCGAAGTCAATTAAAAGTAACATGCCTGGTATGTCTTGTTCCTCTGTATAATCCATTACATCATAAATTAATCTAGTATTGTCAGCTATATATCTTCCCGGAATAAAACCTGTTTGGTCACTATGTATAAGTTTATCTAGAACTGATTTAAGTCTTTCTGCAATACATCCCGACGCTATTTTATAGACAACATTTAAAAGAGAAATTGGTCTCCAATTTTTTAAAAACTGACGGGGCTTATCTCCTTTTGGTATACAAATAATGATTCCCTGTTTTTGAGTAATAGAAAGTTCCCCAGTTTTATACCCACGGTTTATTGATCGAATAATAAAAGGATTTAGATTTTTCCCAAAAAAATTAAAAAATTCTACAGTAAAACCATCTGACCCGGGACTTTTATCATTTTTCATATTCTTTAATACATGTGTTGCTTCATAGTAATCAATCCTACCTTCTAAAATAATTTTTTCTTCTAATGAGAGTTTAGGGACATCATTAAGTGAAATATCATCATCAAACCATGAGTAGTTAGAGGGTTTATCATTATTTTTGTATAGTCTATCATAGTATTTTCGGGTTTCTTCTAAAATCTCCTCCTGTTTTGTAATAGTTGCCACCTCTGTTTCTATCCTTGGTATTATTTTTTCTGTAAAATTTCTTTTTTCTAAACTACAAAAATATTTTGATGGTTTTTCCCCTTCTTCTATCCATTTTACCTTTGATCTGAACATATTTCCCATCAAGTTTTTATCTCTAATACCCTCTAGCTCTTTTTTGTATTTGTGGATATCATCATTATTTGAAATTCCCTCCCTTTCTTCTAAGTTCTGAATTTTGTTAATCAAATCTTTTTCTACTTTAGAAGTTTTCTTTTTTTTATAAGATGCATAAGAAATAGTTTTCCCTCTAATTTCCATAAGTAAAGTTTCTAAGAATAACTGGTCATCAATAATAAATTGTATTTCATTTTCATTTATATTATCAAGATTATTTACATCATAAATCGGAACTGCATACTGATTCTTTACATCTTTAATTACTTTCTGCACTGTTTTAACATAATCTATATCGCTCAATAGAGTATTGTTGAATTTCCATAGACTTTTACCTCTTTTAAACTCTTGAAATTTTAATGTTAATGTTATCATGGAGTGGTCTGATTTATAGCTGGATTCAATTGTACAATTAATAATATTTGACAAAACATTTCTTGAGGTTAAAAAAAAATCAAGGCGAGCATGTTTTGTAGGATTTTTCCGTCTCCATGTAAATCTTTTTGTATCTGGGTGAAATTCCCTATAAGAGTCAACTAGATCACATTCATTTATTATATCAGATAACTTATCTCTTGCATTTGGATTGTTTATATGTTTATAATTACTAGTGTCTATCAATGGATTTAAAACCAAATTAAAGTCCCCACAAAGAATATTCTTATCATTGTTATAATTTAATAATATTTCTTCTATTTCTGAATAAAAACTTGGAATATCAGTATTTGGACCATAACAAGTTATCAGAGTAAGTCTGTTTTCTTGTATCGTTAAGTCTAAGACAATAAAATTACCATTTGGGTCACATGTAGTATGATGAATAGTGTAAGAAAAATTATTATTGAACAAAATTGCTACCCCTCTTGAATTTGATCTATGATTACTAAAAATACAGTCATATCCCCATTCTGTTCTTATTCTATTTTCTAGCTCTGATGTGAAGTGAGTATCTTGCAGACAGTATATATTATATTTTTTTTCTCTAATGTATGCAAAGACATCCTTTCTTTTCTTAAAATCTCCAAGGCCCTGGCAATTAACAGAAGCAATTGTTAGGTTTTCTGACATTAAAAGATTATTCTATTATACTATATATATATATCTTGGTACTCTATTGTCATAAATTTTAGGCTGTTACCAGGGTCACTTGTTGATTGTCGTAATAAAAATACTTTGTCGGTAAAGAAATCTCTAGAAAAAAGATACAGAAATAAAGAACAGGTCAAAGAGAGAGATGAAAATAGATAGAAAGAAATAAGGAGAGAGAAAGATGTATTTTCCATAATGATAGAAAAAAATAAGAATGTAAACAAAAAGAAATAAAATATGCCATTGTTCAGTGTTATGTTGAACCTTGATCAGTATTGAAAATTGAAATCAAGTTTTCCATTACATATTTATATCCTATTTATTCATAACTAAGTAAGGAGGATAAGTAATACAGCAAAGTGACAAATGCTACAGTATTGCTGTCTTTCATTAAGGTCTGACCCTATCTTTATGTAATAAAGTTTAACTACAAAAATAATTGTAAGGAGAAACAATAATACAAACAAATATTCTGAACACATAGCCATACATGTAAATAAACAGTGCAAAAAGTCACTGAGTAGGAACTGGTACACTTTAGAGCTATATACATTGTACAACCTACTATGATTTACGATGATACTAGTTTCATTGCTGAGCATATACATAAAACCCAGTTTTTAAAGTTTCCTGTTGTGTAAATATAAATATATATATACGGAAAAACAAGATATGTCACTAAAAGTAGACATGTCTTATTTTAGTATTTGTTTTCTACATGCCAACACACTCTTGTAGAGTAATTAAAATTAAGAGTAACATTTTTAGGGGAGACAACCCTTTGTAGATACATATTTACATACATGGCAAAAACAATAGAAAAGTTCAAAGAAAAAGGACTGTACAAGTTTGTATATACATAGTTGATGATATAATGATTCTGGTGTGCATTTTCAACAAACTTCCCAGAATGATATGCAGTACTAAAATTGATTTATATATATATTGCAAAAAAAATAAATAATATTGATAATGGCACTTCATAAGTGTTACTCGAGGGCTCATGTACCAGAGCATTTAGTATATGCTTATACTAATGACTCTTTATTTTATATTCACAATAACATTAAAAAGATAAGCTCAAAACATGGGAGAAGACTACCAACATATACTCCTGAAGCTCTCTAAATGTCTAAACTTATACCATAAGTCATAGGACATGATCCATGTCACTAACAGCTAGAGGACATGTCTTCTTTTAATATTTATTTCAACATACATTAATATTGTTTACCATGATAATATCAATTTCCAAAGTAAAGATGATGGCAGAGATGTATTTTTTTTTACTGTAACGTATATGAACATCCATGATAAAAACAAAATAAATATACAAAGAAAAAGATAACGCACAGGTTTGTATACATATTGGGTGACATAATGATACAGTGTTGAACTTGTCTCCCAGAAAGATATGTAGTACTAAATTTACTTTTATATATATAAAAAAATTGATCAGGCCAAATCGCCTGGTTCACCTTTATTTGTGCTATGTACAGCCCATATCAGTTACTTTTAACCCAATGTCCACTCATAAATGTGCTTATCTGCACACTTTATAATAAGTCGAAATATGGATGAGACATAATTTTATCATATATTGCATCATAAATCTTAATACATTTATTGGTCCAATATCTGTCACTCATGACATCTTGGAGAGAGAAAAAAAAAGACAGCCCCCAGCTATATATTTTAAAATGATCCATTTTACTTATAGTCTTTGTAATATTCAAGATGTCATACTAGTATGAATATTTAAATGTATATTTTCTTAGTCAATATATGGTAGTAAAAAGAATTCCTGTTTACGAGCTGATTGGGTTTTTCTTCGTAAAATTTGTACACTGAATACGAATATGCCACATCGGCTCATGTCTAAAGTATGTCCATTAAGTAAATTCTACGTTTTAATTTAAAATAACATGACTGACAAATCATATACAGTATTCTTAAAATGCCAATATATTCATGCATACTGTAGATTTGACACTGGTAGGGGAGGTAACTTATTTAAATCTTCCAAAAATAAACCCAACAAAAGACGTCTATGACGCCCTGTTTTACAAACTATTGTTATTGCAGTGCAAATACATGTTATTTAGACGACTCTAGAAAACGCTTAAGATTTGTACCAAATTCAGCATCGCCTTTCTTTGCCTGTCTGTGTTTATCATCAGCGAAGACACATGGTCCGGCCTTACCGGAAGTCAATACATCCAATATAAAAAGTAGCCGTATATGGACTAAAATTCCGGATGATATTAATCGACCTTTCGCTATGAAAACATTTTGGCTATATAAATTGCATCAACGATCTTAATAACAAAGATTACATTTGATTTCAATACGACAATAAAATACTCACATAACACATAACTCTTCTTAAAATCAATATTGCATTTTCAAAGCTCCGTACCTTAACCGGAAGTTATATTTTACTATATAATATAGACATAAATAAGGTAGTCGGGGATGGGTTAAATTTCCGGATTGTAATCATTACTCACTTTTACATTGCTAAAATAGTTTTGCTAAATGATTTGTATGAGCAATCGAAGAATTTCACCAATTTCAGTATTAAGGTATGCATATTACAACAGTATTTATGTATATGTATACAAAAAAAGTCATGTAGGAAGAGACGCTGTGTCTCTGAATAGTATAGTCATTTCAAGCAGATTTCTTGTGCTTTTTGCTGTCATTTTTCAGATTTTCGAAGATTGTATAATGATCGATTCGCACAATTTTGTCATTGGAAAGCATCGCGAACAATTTGCCGTCCGAACACCACGAATTGGTCACTCCTTCGACACTTTTAACATCATTCAACAATGTACGATTCATTTGGGTCATGTCCTCCACTATCACAATACCACTTCCTTTAAGAGCACGTCGTTTTGTGACTATTTCAGTCTTTTTCCTCCTATGCACAAATTTACAAATCACACTACGATTTTTCCCCGAAATAGGTTTACCAAGTCTATGGGCTACATCTATTTCAGCCTCGTTAAAAGTGGCTAGGTTAAGTTTGTTTTTGATCAGTTTTACAACTTTGTCTATACACTCCTCTGTAGTTTCCTTGGCCCCATCATCTTTAAGTCCGTAAATTCGGATGCTATTTTTTCTACCTTGCTGTTCGAGGTCATTATATC
The DNA here is from genome assembly GCF_002113885.1 of Mizuhopecten yessoensis. Taxonomy (NCBI): domain Eukaryota; kingdom Metazoa; phylum Mollusca; class Bivalvia; order Pectinida; family Pectinidae; genus Mizuhopecten; species Mizuhopecten yessoensis. The sequence goes on along the minus strand of NW_018407240.1, from coordinate 193,141 downwards.
TTATTTCCAAGTCTCTGTTGGTTTCGGGCTCCGTACCTACGTTTTGCTCGATTTCATCGACTTTCTCCTCTGGCTCTCCCACTCTATTTTTCAATATGCGATTTTCGTGTTCTAGTGAAGTTATCCTGGTCTCTAGTTTCTGAAACATTTCTTTGTTCTGGCACATGATTTCCAGCTTGATACAATCTAGTTTAGTATCCAACATCTCGGCCGTAACTATATCTTTCAAAAAAGAACACACGCGGTCCAGCTTTCCCCCCAACTCTTGTGTAGTTCCCGACAAGGATGCTCTTTTATTTGATTGTGAAAAGTCAATGACTGGTTGTTTTGTAGATTTTCTTGTGGTTGGAGCTTTTGTCGTCGTCGGAGTCTTTTTATTTTTCGGTTTAACCACCTCGAAACCCTCGTCAATAGTTGTGTGACTGGTGGCGTTGTTTTCGACACTCATCTTTACTTTGTTGGTTGGACGTTTTACGTACGCAACTGTAAGGGGGTAACCCAAAGTCTACACTAAGTACACAGTACAGTTTACACAAGTCTTCTATATGTACAGAATATACGTGAATAACAGTCAGACGTACATTTACTGCCGTAGTACATGTATGAACAGTACTCACGATTTTGAACAATGGCACATTCCTTAGCGTTTTACATGCTGTTTTCCGGTAAAACACACATTTTATCTTCAATGTCCTTTCAAATGGAAGTTCCTTTTTGAATTGTGAAAGTCTTGATCTTCTTGAAAAATAGTACCCGATATATATAAAGACGTATATCGATGAGCTTAACGGAGCGATTGAAAAACACGTCCGCTCACCTGTACATCCGGGCTCTCCTCCAATAACTTGATGTATGTACCATGGATGTAAAAAAAACACTTATTCTATCGTTGCTTCATGTGCAACGGAATAGAAAATCTGCATCGGTAAAAAGAAAATACTGTTTGGTTCTATTTCATCGACACTGGACCTTAAATCATCTCTGGTGAAGATATATAATTTCTTATATCTTCAATGCATTCAAGATGTTAGTTTTTATCACACGATGCATTCAAGATATGAGTTTTTATCAGACGATGCATTCAAGATATTAGTTTTTATCACACGATGCATTCAAGATATTAGATTTTATCACATTAAGAATTTCTGATATTTCTCTGGTAAAAATGTAAAAAATCGATATATCAAGGCATAACTCTAACCATATCTCAATTATGTCCAAATGTAATAAATCGATATATCAAGGCATTATTCTAACCATATCTCAATTATGTCAAAATGTAATAAATCGATATATCAAGGCATAAATCTAACCATATTTCAATTATGTCAAAATGTAATAAATCGATATATCAAGGCATAACTCTAACCATATCTCAATTATGTCCAAATGTAATACATTGATATATCAAGGCATAACTCTAATCATATCTCAATTATGTCCAAATGTAATAAATCGATATATCAAGGCATAACTCTAACCATATCTAGATTATGTCAAAATGTAATAAATCGATACATCAAGGCATAAATCTAACCATATTTCAATTATGTCAAAATGTAATAAATCGTAACATCAAGGCATAACTCTAACCATATCTCAATTATGTCAAAATGTAATAAATCGATATATCACGGCATAACTCTAACCATATCTCAATTATGTTCAAATGTAATAAATCGATATATCAAGGCATAACTCTAACCATATCTCAATTATGTCCAAATGTAACAAATCGATATATCAAGGCATAACTCTAACCATATCTCAATTATATCCAAATGTAATAAATCCATACATCAAGGCATAACTTTAACCATATCTCAATTATGTCAAAATGTAATAAATCGATATATCAAGGCATAACTTTAACCATATCTCAATTATGTTCAAATGTAATAAATCGATATATCAAGGCATTACTCTAACCATATCTCAATTATGTCATAATATAATAAATCGATATTTCAAGGCATAACTCTAACCATATCTCAATTATGTCCAAATGTAATAAATCGATAAATCAAGGCATAACTCTAACCATATCTCAATTATGTTCAAATGTAATAAATCGATATATCACGGCATAACTCTAACCATATCTCAATTATGTCCAAATGCAATAAATCGATATATCAAGGCATAACTCTAACTATATCTCAATTATGTCCAAATGTGATAAATCGATATATCAAGGCATAACTCTAACCATATCTCAATTATGTCAAAATGTAATAAATCGATATATCAAGGCATAATTCTAACCATATCTCAATTATGTCCAAATGTAATAAATCGATATTTCAAGGCATAACTCTAACCATATCTCAATTATGTCCAAATGTAATAAATCCATACATCAAGGCATAACTTTAACCATATCTCAATTATGTCCAAATCTAATAAATCGATATATCAAGGCATAATTCTAACCATATCTCAATTATGTCCAAATGTAATAAATCGATATTTCAAGGCATAATTCTAACCATATCTCAATTATGTCCAAATGTAATAAATCGATATATCAAGGCATAACTCTAACCATATCTCAATTATGTGCAAATGCCCTTCTAGTTCATGTGACTCTAGGTTTATGAATATTAATTGACATAAAAAATCACTGCAATAAATAACAGCCATGTTGTGATGTACAATGAATCAACCTGTTATATATATTGTAATAGAAACAAAATCAATCATACCCGAACAGGTGATGTTTACCTGTGTGGCACCCAGGTAACAATGGTATTGGGCTGTCGGTTCTCTTATCCACGAGTAAATATCAAATTGATAACAAAACACTATATTTACAAAAGTGATCATGGGAATAGTTTCTACCCAGGTGCGGTGACGCAGGAAGAACCCTTTTTATACTGAGGGGATAAAGAACAAACTTAATAAGTAATACTGTAATCCTGTGCTGGTCTCTGGCAGGTCAGGGGGAGCTTAGCTGTTAATCTGGGAATGGACAGAGGAAAGTAATAACTTTTCGTAATGGCATTATGATGGACACTACAGGGCGATGTAACTTTTAAGTAGGTACAAACATAGGGACTCCATGCGTCACTTTTAGATCACTTGAATATTACAAGTGGATTTTTAAACGAATATGGAATTTATATTTACCACCTGGATGTAGAGTAGATTTTTTACGTAAACAAAAGTATTATCATTATTGAAACTTGTTTTTAGACGTCATGGTTGATGGTGGTGGGATGGAAAGTTATTTAAACAGATTTATTTTCTTCAGGTTCAAGAGGTATACGTTTTGGTGCATCTAACGTAACCAGGACTGTAAGTGGCGTAATATGTCATGCAATAATATACCTCAATCAAACAAATGTAAAACTATAGGAGTTTATATAAAACTATGATACATTTATACTTTATATATCAATTTTTTGTTTTGATAATTATTATCAAGAAGAAAGAATATGTTCATTGATCCGGAATTGATTGCAATCTCTTTTCTTCACTGCTACTTCTCAATTACTTCTGGAACACAATCTTCCAGCACCTTTACCGCCCGCATGCATCTGAATCTTGTCACATCTAATACAATTACGTAAAGGTTTGTAACCTTCACTTTTATTTATTCTAAGCTAAGGGGGGAAGCTTTTTTTAAACAAATACTCTCCAGTTCTCAATCAAGTAGCTTATCTCAAACATACAATTGTCCAAGGTATAATACAATACAGAGTACAGTGTTTCCCTTGCTCAAGGAAATACGAAGAAACACGGATACATAGATTTCGTATGCAGGTGAAGATTTCGTATGTAGGTGAAGAAATCATTTTTTTTCTGCTTCGAATAGATAGTTTGCCTCTTAAGGAATCACCAGTGATACTAAAAGTAAGAAAGAATTTATGATCGGTGTCTAAAGTGTTTCGAAACCCTTTATTGCACTCTGTGGTGAGAAAGCTATAACTTACGTTATTTCGTATTTTCCGTTCGCTAAAGGTGGAGTAAAAGAGAAGCTTCCTTCGCCCTGCTCCCAGCTTGACAGCCCCGTCCCAACAGACGTTGTGACGTAATTAACACCGTACAGCTTCTTGTTACCATTACAACCAGATGTACATGTCCAGGAGAGGATACTTAAGGGCAGTGGTATTGTTCCAAGTTTGTTCAAACTTGCTAGAGAACATCCAGCACCGCAGGGACCTGTTCCTTTCTCCCATGTTAGGCGATACGTGAACCGGACCTATTTTGAATTCAACAAACTATTTCAGACGATTTTGACAATTAATACCTGGCATAGACAATAATAGTGACAATACAAAAAAAACCGCAATTCTTTTTATAAAGACGATGATTAAACTTCCCCCAATCCAAACGCAGGGATCGTGTCCACTTCTTATATATGAAATGTTAAGTTTCATGTGAGCAAACTGATTCCTTCAACCATCAGATCATTGACTTTTATAAAGCTATTTATTGAACACAAATATTTTCCCCGCATAAAGTTAGTGTAATTTTGACATAAATTATATGTATCAATATGTGTCAATTACATGTATGTTAGGTTAAATATCAATGATAATATTTAAAAACAATGTTTTCAAACACAGTTCATGATAATAAATATTTATTTCTTATATCTGTATTTACAAGTTATTAAAATGAGATATGTTCCTTTAAGTAACACAACGAAAGATTTTGTATTGGGAGGTAGGAGTAGCGCGGGCGCTATAACAAATATGTTGAAGATTAAATTACTGTTAAAAGCATTTATGCGACACTAATTATTTAAAGATACCTGTTAAGTCCTTTCAAAGAAAGAAAAGGCGAACTAAAAATTGAGAAAAAAATTAAAAGCTAAATTTATAAATAAGATTTCTTATTTGTTTATGTTTTGAAACTACAATTTCTTTAAATATTCGGCTTACCTTTCCCCCAAGGAAATGCCAGTTGATACTTCCGCCAAGGAATTTGCCGTCACAGCAGACAAGCAATAAAATAAAGACGAACAGTGATGTTGTCCCTAGGGATGACTTGTCTTTGATCATTTGGAAAAGTATGATACGTAAACTACTCGTGTTGATAAAGTATTTTCTTCATACATTAGTTATCAGCAGTTAGCGGCGGTTTGGAATATCAACGGACCACACTCACTGTCGTCGGTATTTTATAGGGAATTGAGAAACGGCTATTACCTGGTATGAGGGGCCCGATATGGGAGAAAAGTTATCTGACAGATCTACGGTCATTTATCAATAACTGTGGATAAAAGATAGTCCATATTAGCACTAAAATACGTGTGTATCAAATACAAACTGTCTTAAGCTGTATGCGTTATTACGAAGGCCCTGTGCTGTGATATAGATTGATTATTTGATAGAGCCTAAAGTCACTTGTTCATATTTGGTTCTATGTAGCGAAAATGTCTTTTTGTGTATGTGGGTGCTGGTAATGTATCATCGCTGTGGTTGAGTCGTTGGATGAGTAATTAAATTGTGTTTGTATGTTTGGTATAAAACTGCTTGATAATTAATTAATATTTCAAAACCTTTATTGTTTAACATTTAAACCAATTTGTAACATATTTAGCACCGGAAACGCTCAATATTCCAAAATAATAGACACGCTAAAGGATTTTCTTGATGATTTTCCCATTAAGTGCGAAATCTCCATGAAGTTTAAAGGTGTATTTTTATATCCACCGTGATTTTAGATTTCTTTTACCCCAACTGATTGAGGGAGTATATAGCAGTCGTTTTGTCAGTACGTCCGTCTGTAGTTAAAAAAACCTTGTGTACAATATGTCTCAACAGCTCCTGAACACATTTAGTTTATATTAACACCAAAGCGTGGTTTTGTTACGTTCTGTACCTGATTAGAGGTGGTCATCGGTCTAGGCTTAAGGGTCAAAGACCACGGGCAAATATTACACTTGACCACTTTTGAAGTAAAAGGCTTGTGAACAAGTGATCTCACAAAACCACAAACAAATTTATAGTATATTTACACTATAGTGAAGTAACATTGAATTTTGTACTTGATTAGATATTGGTGGTCACCTATCAAGGTTGAATGATCTTAGGTCACGGGGAAATCAGTCGGGGGAAGGGGGTTGGGGTATATCTATGCGAGCCTCTGCTTAGGGACTGATACTATAGAAAATGAATCATGCATTTATTCTTATAAGTGATGAATAAATCTAAACAAAACCGTGTACGAAACAAACTTGTGAAAAGTGCAAGTATGTTATATATAGTCATCCGTAAATTAGATAAAAGCGTCAAATTAAGAAACAATATTCAAGCGATGTTTGAGATAATTCGTCAGCGTTATGCTATGATAACCGCTTAATAAAAACGTATTTAATATAATGAATAGCTGTAGCGCTCAAACTTGACTTGTGTTACATGGAAAATGAAGACGATGTGCTAGAGCAAGTCCAAATTCATTAAAATCTGCAACCATTTTCTTTTGTATAATTAATCTGTATAGATCGCATATCAACATATATTAAATCAATATTTGTATCCAGCACACAATATACCAGTATACTTAGACCATCTACCTGTGTTGTACATGATTTAACATTATCTTTTAAACGTTCAAACAAGTGAGCGTGTTAGTGTAAACGACAGGTACCGTAGGAAAATAACTAATACAAATCAGGGCTATGTGTTTCCCCGTTGGATAATGACCAAGGAACGGGTTTACCAGTTTCTAAACTTTAACTCTTAAGGTCTTTCGATAGTTAAATCTCGACAGCGTACACAGACAGATTTTCATTTCATGTGTTTAGATATCATATTGTTATAAATCAACCTGACAAAACGGCTAACATTTCGATATAAAATGTCAATCATATAAGATGGATAGACGGTAGTTATGTACTTAGCGGTGGATCAGGAAAGCCGAGAGATAGGGGTTGAACACCCTTTGTCCCTTTTTCCTTCCCCAACTTTATCTCCCTAATCTAACGATGCTCAATCATCCAAATCGTATTTACTTAATGATTATGTACCAAAAGTCGTTCAAGCATAGTTTAAAACATTTTTAAGATAAAATTGATACACATTATATATATATACAAACACATTACGTTTATTAGGCAAGGCAAAAAGAGGGAACGGTTAAACATATTTAAAAAAAACCCAACATAAGCAAATGAAATAAATAAAAAAGATTCATTACAAAATAAAATTGCTAGGTAGAAATATAATCTCAAACATTTTCAAACCATTAACATTAAGAGGTAAACATTTCTATTTTGTTTCAAATTCTTATCAAATATCTTTTCACCAGATCCCAACTGAAATATAAATGACTGAATTGCCACTGAAATAAATATGCTCTTTTATATAATTATAATGATCACCAGCAGTTAATCACCATGGAGAAGTACACTGAATAATCAAACTATAGAGCACATAGTTTAATAATATAATTCTACAGAACAAAACAGACTCCATTGATTATTTGTTAATCGTATTACAAAACAATTGGCTATCCCAAAAGCCAAGAGTTCAAGTGTTGAGCCAATCAAATTAATAGGAAACACTGGTATATAACAAAACGGTGAAAGTAATTTAATGTAAATATTGCCATGGAATTGTTTTTGTCAAGAATGAACTGCAATGGACCCTTTATAAAATTTATTGTAAAACCACAAAATATGACAATGTACGAGAACTGGCTTCTTACACAAGAAGGAAAACAAGAAATATGAAATTGCTATCATCTCATCACGCACATAAATATAATGTTCGTTTATATATAACTGAAGCATAAAACACCTCGTCACTGCAGTCCTACGTCATTAAGAGGTGGTCATTTCGTGAAATACTTTTCGTGCTGCTTCTCATGTTTGCTTGCCGTTATCGCTGATGTTAGACCCGGTGATACCGCCATTATGTGACGTCACAGGAAAGTCAGGAGTTCCAATAACGTCATCAGATTTCTCTCTCGAGACAATGCCACTTGACGCCCGTGAGCAGCTCCTGGGATCCTCCACCCAGCGTGATGCAGGCTCGACTTTCTGTTCTTTTTTCCGTCTACGACGTTTGGCGGCGCCAAGGTACCACCAACAACATGCTCCTGCGGATACAGCTAATGCCAATCCACCGAATACTCCGACCAATAGGGGCCAGACAGGTGGATCCAGACTACCCACCATTGGACGCAAATCCTGCAGTAGGAATTGAAATACTTGTTTAATTGTATATAATAAACAGTTATGTCGATGTTACAAATATATTAATAAATAAATAATCAACTTAGATCAGACTATCATTCTCAAACAAAAGGTTGCATGTTTCTAACGCGAAATTCTTTTGGAAAAAAATATAAATATCACGTCAAGTTAAGGATCCCAGCCATCTAACCGTGATTATATCGTCGCTCCAAGGGGAAGTTACTGAATTATTGAACATCTACAGTGGAGTTCTATATTGTTTTGCCTGTAGTGGGACATGGGTGTCTAATGCATTCAACTGATCTAAAGAAATCACAAAGTATACAGTTATGATTATGAAAAGTTTCTTGTTACACAACGAGTGGGCCAGTTCTAAATCGAGATGAGGGGGCTCATAGACTCTCGCACATCTATGACCAAGTATTAAACAAAGCGTAGCTGATCGAGTCATTTCGGTACATATATAACAACTATTGTACAAACGCTTACAGCGTAGCCGAATCGACATCTATTTGTGGACAACTCGTACACATTTTACACTTTTGTGTGCATACGCTTCACTGATCATTTGTCTGATGAAGGTGTCAGAGTACATACCGTACTAGTCATCGAAACGTCACATAGAAACACTTATTGGTTGTGTAACAAGAAACTTTTCTTAATCCATACTTACCAACCCGAAGAAAATGTTTAGAAATACTGTTTTGATGTTTACATACCATGGAAGTTGCGTCTGAAACAAATATTATCATCGTTATATGAAGATTGTCACTTCGAATGTAGCATTTCTTTCAATGAACAATTTATCACTACTAACAGATTAGAATCTGTAACGAGCATTCCTCTATATTTTTTACACGTTTTCTTTTAGTTTGCAAGCATTTTTTTATTATAATTAAAATTCTGTTCCATTAATTTGTGTTATAAAATTGAGGACGTATAACGGTTCTGGTCGAATTTCTGACCCTTCCTTTAACTGCACATTTGAACATGAACGCAGTAGAAAGGATTATGGATGTAATGTCGCTGCTTTTCAATATTCATTTTACTCACTGAACATATGACCAACATTTTGATTTTACAGTCGTCATTAATCAACATTTTATCAGGAAAAAGAAGCCGATTTATTGCATAATGATGAAAAGTCGTTGAATGTTCGTTTCGCCGATTTAATTTGAATTAAGTGATGATTAAAAGTTACATATAACAGTGCTTCTGGTGTCCTCATCGTTCAAGGTTTATCAATGAGAAAAGAAGCATGTTTAAATGACGATTCGTACAGTGGTAATTATTAATTGGATTAAAATTAATTGATTCTTATTTACAAGCTATCACAGTCACATTGATCCTGTTCCTACAGTATCATGTACTAACTCTAACTACCGTAAATTAATCACAACCTCTTAATATTAAAACAAACAGGGGTTATAAAGGTCTCTAGTTACCAGGTTGTATAAGAATAACTTACACATGAAACATGATATAAATGGTTAACTTGAAACATACACATATGATGTAGGTACAGATACCTAATGTCTTCTTAAAATACTAGTTGTCTACGAAACAACACCATCTGAATTAGGTTTATCCAGCGTAAATTTACAGTAAGTTGCCTTCAGTTAGCCATCATATGAGGCTCGCATTGAGTAAACTCTTGAAAAGTGTCACCTGTACATGTCTGTCTATGAATAAAATACAACATGCAACTGCACATTTCATTGAAACTGTCAGAACTAGTTGTCTTATCATCTTACAGCACACCTAAAACACATGTACAATACAATGCAGAATGTTGAATTACAGAGTAAAATACATTTTATTTTATGTGTAATTTACTTCTTGTAATAAATGGAAGGTAAAGAATCTTACATACTTATGATAACGTGTGATGGTACTGTCGATCGTTAATTTTACTTACAGGTCTGACATGTGTCGCCAGTATAATTATGATAATATGTGATGGTACTGTCGATCGTTAATTTTACTTACGGGTCTGACATGTGTCGCCAGTATAATTATGATAACATGTGATGGGTACTGTCGATTGTTATTTTTACTTATGGGTCTGACATGTGTCGCCAGTATAATTATGATAACATGTGATGGGTACTGTCGATTGTTAATATTACTTACGGGTTTGACATGTGTCGCCAGAATAATAATGATAACATGTGATGGTACTGTCGATTGCTAATTTTACTTACGGGTTTGACATGTGTCGCCAGTATAATTATGATAACATGTGATGGGTACTGTCGATCGTTCATTTTATTTACGGGTCTGACATGTGTCGGCGCCAGTATAACTATGACAACATGTGATGGGTACTGTCGATCGTTTATTTTATTTACGGGTCTGACATGTGTCGCCAGTATAATAATGATAACATGTGATGGGTACTGTCGATCGTTAATTTTAATTACGGGTCTGACATGTGTCGCCAGTATGATTATGATAACATGTGATGGGTACTGTCGATCGTTAATTTTTATTTACGGGTCTAACATGTGTCGCCAGTATACTTATGATAACATGTGATGGGTACTGTCGATCGTTAATTTTACTTACGGGTCTGACATGTGTCGCCAGTATACTTATGATAACATGTGATGGGTACTGTCGATCGTTAATTTTACTTACGGGTCTGACATGTGTCGCCAGTATAATTATGATAATATGTGATGGGTACTGTCGATCGTTAAGTTTACTTACGGGTCTGACATGTGTCGCCAGTATAATTAGCTAGACACGAGCAGGTAAAGCCAGTGACGTCATTACCGCATGTGCCATTGTTTTGACATGGAGAACTTGAACATTCATCATATTTCCATTGACAGTCCACACCGTTGTAACCTACATATAGAAATATGACTGCTGTAAGCAAAATATAAACTTTCTATTTAATTTTACTGCACCAACACGTGTAACGTCAACCGTTGGCGTGTAATTACGCGTATAAACACAGAATAGGAACACATATTTCTCTCGCACACACCATAAGTTTTGTCAGTCTAGCAAAAAGTATATTTTTACAATTTCACCCGGATCTCGATACTTTTATATCACAATGTGTTAATTTAAGTTTCGGTTAAAGGGAGAAACACATTACCAAACTAGTGATAACTATCTATATTCTCCCTCGTGCTTTAATGTTGTATAATAAAATGAAATTGGAATGTTAACGTTGACATCATCATGAAAAACTAGCTCTATTAATATCTTCAATAAGATTCATCAGTTTGGAAATATGTGATATCAAAGTTTTACTTTTACTTTTGGTTATTTATCTCGTAAGTATACCTTACTCACGGAAGCTTGTATGTCATACTGGAGTTTTATCTCGTAAGTATTCCTTACTCACGGAAGCTTGTATGTCATACTGGAAACTTATCTCGTAAGTATACCTTACTCACGGAAGCTTGTATGTCATACTGGAAACTTATCTCGTAAGTATACCTTACTCACGGAGGCTTGTATGTCATACTGGAGACTTATCTGGTAAGTATTCCTTACTCACGGAAGCTTGTATGTCATACTGGAAACTTATCTCGTAAGTATACCTTACTCACGGAAGCTTGTATGACATACTGGAGATTTATCTCGTAAGTATACCTTACTCACGGAAGCTTGTATGTCATACTGGAGATTTATCTAACTCCAATGGATATAAACAAAATACTAAGCAATCACACGCTGAAAAATCGCTATTGTTATGCATTACCGCTTTAAGTACAAAGAATCGTCATGAAGAATAGACAAATAGACAACAAAGAAATATCAGCACTTCCTAGTCTACAGTGGCAGTGGTGTAAGGCAGCGTTCTGTTAATCAACAATTCACCTCTGACGATTACATGTCACACATTTATACGAGGCATCATGTTTTGATAAGCTACAGCACAAACTCAATAAATGGTAACTAACATTGCTCTACCTTTTCAAGAACGGGGAAAGAAATAGAGAGTAAACGCCAGGAGTGTATTCTTGACCACGTTTTCTCTCACATCCGGTTAAAGATACGCGTGTCTCAGTCCCAAATAGAGGCACCCAGTGACCTCGGACGTGGCAATCTGATTGTTGGCAAGTGACTACTAAACAGGACTGATACTAGAAAGACGAGCATCAACATCTCAGCAGTACCAAAGCAGTTTGTTGAACACCTGATATTCTCATTTTTAAAAAGAATAGTCTACCTGCCTTCAACTAGCACAACATTTTCAAAATATTGAAACATCTGGGGGTAAAAAAGGATCAAAAATTTATTTGATACAAGTATATACACTTTGCTGAAGTTAGCCTGAGGTTAGCCATAACGTTGTTGCTGGAAAGTATTCTATAACAATTTACAAGCAATACTAATTGAAAAATAAATTTTCAGTTGGAAGCAAGAGTTGTAAATAAGAAACAAATCTTGAACAAAAAATATAGGCAGTACTTCTCCCTTTTAACTGTGCTTCCACAATACGTACGACATGGATTTTATTTCTTCACGATTAACACCACTGCTGATTCCTAAATGGATGAAATGAGGTGCAGAGATAACTTTGCTTTGCGATCTACATCCTTACTTACGTGTTACCTTACTTCGTTCTACATCCTTACCTACGTGTTACCTAACTTCGTTCTACATCCCTACCTACGTGTTACCTTACTTCTTTCTACATCCCTACCTACGTGTTACCTTACTTCGTTCTACATCCTTACCTACGTGTTACCTTACTTCGTTCTACATCCCTACTTACGTGTTACCTTACTTCGTTCTACATCCCTATCTACGTGTTACCTTTCTTCGTTCTACATCCTTACCTACGTGTTACCTTACTTCGTTCATTCCGTGACTACTTTAGATGTGATTATAATCTTATTTCTGACATGCTTACCTACGTGTTACCTTACTTTGTTCATTCAGTGACTACTTTAGATGTGATTATAATCTTATTTCTGACATGCTTACCTACGTGTTACCTTACTTCGTTCATTCAGTGACTCGTGTAACCTTACTTCGTTCTACATCCCTACCTACGTGTTACCTTACTTCGTTCATTCAGTGACTACTTTAGATGTGATTATAATCTTATTTCTGACATGTTTGTCCCTAAATGAATCGTTTACCTGGTGCGCATGTGCACTTGTACATTGTGCCGGTATCTACACAGGTTCCATTGTGTTTACAGGGGAAGTCCAAACAGCTCACACCTGTAAAAATACAAGTAAGGACACACTGTCAACTGCTGATTAACATTGTGACGGATTTTTAAGCTTCCATTTCATTAAGAATCCCTTCCAAATGTAAGTGACAGTACAAGTTTCCAAATTTCATTTTTGTTGTTGACAACGTTAGATAGTACTTTAAAATGTCTTGATTAGGGGAAGGAAAAGATGCAATCTGAACAGGATTCTTTTCCTTCTTTTCTATTTTCATATTTTATTACCCTTTTTGCAAAAAGCTCTACCGTAGGAATCCTGTAAACATTTTGTCATATATTAACAAAACGACACATTTTAGGGTACATAACGGTACATGTATTGATGAGATTCTTACTTAAGAGGGATAATGCTGACACAAAAATAAAGGTAAATATTTTAGCATCATAACTCGTAATGAAGTTTCATGGTACCATGAAGTTCTTCAATAATTGATTTAAATATAATTCCTGACAAAATGTTGGAAGCGTTTTGCTTATAAACACAGACAATATGAAATATGAAATTCAGAAATAGTATTATCTGTGAACTTATGTGATAGCAAACTATAGTGAAGACAACTCGGGTACATTTTACCACAAACGCAGGGAAAACCATAGAAGAGTTACTTGTGATTCCAGCATATAGTTAAATAGAAACAATCACTTACGTAGCTGGCAGTCAGGTGGTTTGAAGCCATGTGGACATTTGCACGTGTAACGTTTGTAGAGCGTAATGCACGTTCCGTTACGTTTACAAAAAGCACCTCCGGAGCAGTGGTCAATATCTGCAATAAACGGACATAAGTAACAGTCTCTGGTAATTGTAATTTATCAAAATAAGAGTTACCTCCCTTACAGTTATTATACACTACCGCTCTGTTACTTTCCTGGGCATTTGGTTTTACTGACTACATCCTATACATGAGTATTACATTTTTACTACACTGATACTACTTACCGTTGAGATACACAAGCATACAGCGTTTCTCTGTGGTGGTAAGGCTGTAACATACCAAGCAATTAAGACTAAATAAAAATACAAAACAAAACAATCTCCTTGTGATACTGTAACGTTCATGTACTTATTTTTAGCGCACTCAAAATTTTAGCACGTTATCACGTTAAAAAAGTACATCACTGATGAATTGACGCTCTAAATATGTAAAAGGAAACAAAAAACGATATATAGACTTAATCGAAATTAAACGCAAAAGTTAAAGGGCGAAGCGCTTATTAAAGATGAAGGCAATGTTTCACACAGACAATATGTAATTTATATTTTGTAGGATTCCTTCTTCATACAAATTTCAGATAATTTTACCTGGAAAACGACTTTCGTACACTTTTTCCATAATTCAAACGTTCGACGTTACGATGTGTTTGTCTGTATCAACACTTGTCAAATACTTATATCGTGTGTATGTCAACCTGATTACCGGTATTACTATGGAAGCTTAGACATTCAATGGAATATACTCTCTTATGTTCCTTTCTCTGCATTCCAGAAGTATGTCACGGCAAAATCGAAAGTTCTGTACGCGCCACCTGGTGGACGATACACGTTATACTAGTTTGATATTTTGTTATTCATCAATAGAATCACACGGCAGCCTAAAATTGACTTACTCTGAGGTCGAAACCAATCAATTGCTAAGATGTGCCTTCGATTTCGTCCTGACATGTTACTGGGGTGCAGTGAACGTAGTAAATTATGAATTGAATAAATATTGTGGAAGAGGTACATTCGAGAATATGTCTCCTTGTAAATTTACAGTAACCAGGTTTTACTGAGTGCCTACCCGTCCAGTCGTCTGCCCCATACACAGTTGAAGCTATCTCCCGACTGGTCCTGACGAGAGTACCACGACCCGTACAGATGGGTTACGTTTGTTCTGTTTTTGTCATCCGGGATCTTACTGTGGTTAAACATGGCGGCCAGACTCACCAAGAAATCGGTATCGCTATATTACAGAAATCATCATAGAGTTTACGGTGGTTAACATTTTGCTTTCATAATAAACAAGAATTGTTTACAAAATTAATACATATTCTGTTGAAATGCATAAAAGTTTAGTTTGATAATTTAAAATACAAAAAGTAAACTCCGCCAGCTTACAATTGTAAGCAAACTTAATGTAATTTGAATCCCTTATTTACAACCTATAATGGTTAGCATAAGACCTAAACCACACTTATTTACAACGTATAATGGCTAGCATAAGACCTCAACCACACTTATTTACAACCTATAATAGCTAGCATAAGACCTAAACCACACTTAGTTACAACCTATAATCGCTAGCATAATACCTAAACCACACGTATTTACAACCTATAGTGGTTAGCATCATACCTAAACCACGCTTATTTACAACGTATAATAGCTAGCATAAGACCTAAACCACACTTATTTACGACCTATAATGGCTAGCATAATACCTAAACCACACTTATTTACAACCTATAATCGCTAGCATAATACCTAAACCACACTTATTTACAACCTATAGTGGTTAGCATCATACCTAAACCACACTTATTTACAACCTATAGTGGTTAGCATAATACCTAAACCACAGTTATTTACAACCTATAATGGTTAGCATAATACCTAAACCACACATATTTACAACCTATAATGGTTAGCATAAGACCTAAACCACACTTATTTACAAGAAATAATCGCTAGCATAATACCTAAACCACACTTATTTACAACCAATAGTGGTTAGCATCATACCTAAACCACACTTATTTACAACCTATAATGGTTAGCATAATACCTAAACCACACTTATTTACAACCTATAATGGCTAGCATAATACCTAAACCACACTTATTTACAACGTATAATAGCTAGCATAAGACCTAAACCACACTTATTTACAACAAATAATCGCTAGCATAATACCTAAACCACACTTATTTACAACCTATAATGGCTAGCATAATACCTAAACCACACTTATTTACACCCTAAAGTGGTTAGCATAATACCTAAACCACACTTATTTACAACCTATAACGGCTAGCATAATACCTAAACCCCACTAATTTATAACCTATAATGGCTAGCACAATACCTAAACCCCACTAATTTATAACCTATAATGGCTAGCATAAGACCTAAACCACACTTATTTACAACCTATAATGGTTAGCATAATACATAAACCACACTTATTTACAAACTATAATGGTTAGATTAAGATCTAAGGGAAAATTATTTACAACCTATAATGGTTAGCATAATACCTAAACCACACTAATTTACAACCTATAATGGTTAGCATAATACCTAAACCACACTTATTTACAACCTATAATGGTTAACATAATACCTAAACCACACTTATTTACAACCTATAATGGTTAACATAATACCTAAACCACACTTATTTACAACCTATAATGGCTAACATAATACCTAAACCACACTTATTTACAACCTATAATGGTTAACATAAGACCTAAACCACACTTATTTACAACCTATAATGGCTAACATAATACCTAAACCACACTTATTTACAACCTATAATGGTTAACATAAGACCTAAACCACACTTATTTACAACCTATAATGGCTAACATAATACCTAAACCACACTTATTTACAACCTATAATGGTTAACATAAGACCTAAACCACACTTATTTACAACCTATAATGGCTAACATAATACCTAAACCACACTTATTTACAACCTATAATGGTTAACATAAGACCTAAACCACACTTATTTACAACCTATAATGGCTAACATAATACCTAAACCACACTTATTTACAACCTATAATGGTTAACATAAGACCTAAACCACACTTATTTACAACCTATAATGGTTAACATAATACCTAAACCACACTTATTTACAACCTATAATGGTTAACATAAGACCTAAACCACACTTATTTACAACCTATAATGGTTAACATAATACCTAAACCACACTTATTTACAACCTATAATGGTTAACATAATACCTAAACCACACTTATTTACAACCTATAATGGTTAACATAATACCTAAACCACACTTATTTACAACCTATAATGGTTAACATAATACCTAAACCACACTTATTTACAACCTATAATGGTTAACATAAGACCTAAACCACACTTATTTACAACCTATAATGGCTAACATAATACCTAAACCACACTTATTTACAACCTATAATGGTTAACATAAGACCTAAACCACACTTATTTACAACCTATAATGGCTAACATAATACCTAAACCACACTTATTTACAACCTATAATGGTTAACATAAGACCTAAACCACACTTATTTACAACCTATAATGGCTAACATAATACCTAAACCACACTTATTTACAACCTATAATGGTTAACATAAGACCTAAACCACACTTATTTACAACCTATAATGGCTAACATAATACCTAAACCACACTTATTTACAACCTATAATGGTTAACATAAGACCTAAACCACACTTATTTACAACCTATAATGGTTAACATAATACCTAAACCACACTTATTTACAACCTATAATGGTTAACATAATACCTAAACCACACTTATTTACAACCTATAATGGTTAACATAAGACCTAAACCACACTTATTTACAACCTATAATGGTTAACATAATACCTAAACCACACTTATTTACAACCTATAATGGTTAACATAATACCTAAACCACACTTATTTACAACCTATAATGGTTAACATAATACCTAAACCACACTTATTTACAACCTATAATGGTTAACATAATACCTAAACCACACTTATTTACAACCTATAATGGTTAACATAATACCTAAACCACACTTATTTACAACCTATAATGGTTAACATAATACCTAAACCACACTTATTTACAACCTATAATGGCTAACATAATACCTAAACCACACTTATTTACAACCTATAATGGTTAGCATAAGACCTAAACCACACTTATTTACAACCTATAATGGCTAACATAATACCTAAACCACACTTATTTACAACCTATAATGGTTAACATAAGACCTAAACCACACTTATTTACAACCTATAATGGCTAACATAATACCTAAACCACACTTATTTACAACCTATAATGGTTAACATAAGACCTAAACCACACTTATTTACAACCTATAATGGCTAACATAATACCTAAACCACACTTATTTACAACCTATAATGGTTAACATAAGACCTAAACCACACTTATTTACAACCTATAATGGTTAACATAATACCTAAACCACACTTATTTACAACCTATAATGGTTAACATAATACCTAAACCACACTTATTTACAACCTATAATGGTTAACATAATACCTAAACCACACTTATTTACAACCTATAATGGTTAACATAATACCTAAACCACACTTATTTACAACCTATAATGGTTAACATAATACCTAAACCACACTTATTTACAACCTATAATGGTTAACATAATACCTAAACCACACTTATTTACAACCTATAATGGTTAACATAATACCTAAACCACACTTATTTACAACCTATAATGGTTAACATAATACCTAAACCACACTTATTTACAACCTATAATGGTTAACATAATACCTAAACCACACTTATTTACAACCTATAATGGTTAACATAATACCTAAACCACACTTATTTACAACCTATAATGGTTAACATAATACCTAAACCACACTTATTTACAACCTATAATGGTTAACATAATACCTAAACCACACTTATTTACAACCTATAATGGTTAACATAATACCTAAACCACACTTATTTACAACCTATAATGGCTAACATAATACCTAAACCACACTTATTTACAACCTATAATGGTTAACATAAGACCTAAACCACACTTATTTACAACCTATAATGGCTAACATAATACCTAAACCACACTTATTTACAACCTAAAATGGCTAGCATAATACCTAAACCACACTTATTACAATCTATAATGGTGAACATAATACCTAAACCACACTTATTGACAACCTATAATGGTTAACATAATACCTAAACCACACTTATTTACAACCTATAATGGCTAACATAATACCTAAACCACACTTATTTACAACCTATAATGGTTAACATAAGACCTAAACCACACTTATTTACAACCTATAATGGCTAACATAATACCTAAACCACACTTATTTACAACCTATAATGGTTAACATAATACCTAAACCACACTTATTTACAACCTATAATGGCTAGCATAATACCTAAACCACACTAATTTACAACCTTTAATGGTTAGCATAAGACCTAAACCACACTTATTACAACCTATAATGGTTAACATAATCCCTAAACCACACTTATTTACAACCTATAATGGTTAACATAATACCTAAACCACACTTATTACAACCTATAATCGCTAGCATAAGACCTAAACCACACTTATTTACAACCTATAATGGCTAGCATAAGACCTAAACCACACTTATTTACAACCTATAATGGTTAACATAAGACCTAAACCACACTTTTAGTCAACGAATGCTTTAGGATATTCTTATTATCTGAAACATTCCATCAGTTAGTACAAGTAACTGCTTTTCTCATTGCTGATCATACATTCTCATGGCTATATACTTGTCATTGCTGATCATACATTTTCATGTCTATATATTTGTCATTGCTGATCATACATTCTCATGTCTATATTCTTGTCATTGCTGATCATAATGCTCATGTCTATATAATTGTCATTGCTGATCATACATTCTCATGTCTATATACTTGTCATTGCTGATCATAATGCTCATGTCTATATAATTGTCATTGCTGATCATACATATTCA
>NW_018407240.1:150846-167928 GCF_002113885.1 Mizuhopecten yessoensis | reverse complement strand
ACTTGTAAATGCTGATCATACAGTCTCATGTCTATATGTTTGTCAATGCTGATTATACATTCTCATGTCTAAATACTTGTCAATGCTGATACATTTGTAATACTTTATTGTGTCTATATACTTGTAAATGGTGATCATACAGTCTCATGTCTATATACTTGTCATTGCTGATCATACACTCTCGTGCTATATACTTGTCATTGCTGATCATACACTCTCGTGCTATATACTTGTCATTGCTGATTATACATTCTCGTGTTATATACTTGTCATTGCTGATCATACATTCTCATATCTATATACTTGTCATTGCTGATCATACATTCTCAGGTCTATATACATTGCTGATCATACTTTCTCGTGCTATATACTTGTCATTGCTGATTATACATTCTCGTGCTATATACTTGTCATTGCTGATTATACATTCTCGTGTTATATACTTGTCATTGCTGATCATACATTCTCGTGCTATATACTTCTCATTACTGATCATACATGCTCATGTCTATATACTTGTTAATGCTGATCATACTTTCTCATGTCTAAATACTTGTCAATGCTGATCATACTTTCTTGTGTCTATATACTTGTAAATGATGATCATACAGTCTCATGTCTAAATACTTGTCAATGCTGATGATACTTTCTTGTGTCTATATACTTGTCATTGCTGATCATACAGTCTCATGTCTATATAATTGTCATTGCTGATCATACATGCTCATGTATATATACTTGTCATTGCTGATCATACATTCTCGTGTATATATACTTGTCATTGCTGATCATACTTTCTTGTGTCTATATACTTGTCAATGCTGATCATACTTTCTTGTGTCTATATACTTGTAAATGATGGTCATACAGTCTCATGTCTAAATACTTGTCAACGCTGATGATACTTTCTTGTGTCTATATACTTGTCATTGCTGATCTTACATTCTCGTGCTATATACTTGTCATTGCTGATCATACATTCTCGTGTATATATAATTGTCATTGCTGATCATACATGCTCATGTCTATATACTTGTCATTGCTGATCATACTTTCTCGTGCTATATTCTTGTCATTGCTGATCATACATGCTCATGTCTATATACTTGTCATTGCTGATCATACATTCTCATGTCTATATACTTGTCATTGCTGATCATACAGTCTCATGTCTATGTACTTGTCAATACTGATCATACTTTCTTGTGTCTATATACTTGTCATTGCTGATCATACATTCTCGTGCTATATACTTGTCATTGCTGATCATACATGCTCATGTCTATATACTTGTCAATACTGATCATACTTTCTTGTGTCTATATAATTGTCATTGCTGATCATACAGTCTCATGTCAATATACTTGTCATGGCTGATCATACATTCTCGTGCTATATACTTGTCATTGCTGATCATACATTCTCGTGTCTATATACTTGTCACTGCTGATCATACATGCTCATGTATATACTTGTCAATGCTGATCATACTTTCTCGTGTCTATATGCTTGTCATTGCTGATCATACATGCTCATGTCTATATAATTGTCAATGCTGATCATACATTCTCATGTCTATATACTTGTCATTGCTGATCAATTATTCTCGTGTCTATATACTTGTCACTGCTGATCATACATTCTCGTGTCTATATAATTGTCATTGCTGATCATACATGCTCATGTCTTGTCAATGCTGATCATACATTCTCGTGTCTATATACTTGTCACTGCTGATCATACATTCTCGCGTCTATATAATTGTCATTGCTGATCATACATGCTCATGTCTATATACTTGTCATTGCTGATCATACTTTCTTGTGCCTATCTAATTGTCATTGCTGATCATATAGTCTCATGTCTATATACTTGTCATTGCTGATCATACATTCTCGTGCTTTACACTTGTCATTGCTGATCATACATTTTCATGTCGATATACTTGTCAATGCTGATCATACTTTCTCGTGTCTTTATACTTGTCATTGCTGATCATACATTATCATGTCTATATACTTGTCATTGCTGATCATACATTCTCGTGTCTATATACTTGTCATTGCTGATCATACATTCTCGTGCTATAAACTTGTCATTGCTGATCATACATTATCATGTCTATATACTTGTCATTGCTGATCATACTTTCTTGTGTCTATATAATTGTCATTGCTGATCATACTTTCTCGTGCTATATACTTGTCATTGCTGATCATACTTTCTCGGGCTATATTCTTGTCATTGCTGATCATACATGCTCATGTCTATATACTTGTCATTGCTGATCATACATGCTCAGGTATATATAATTGTCATTGCTGATCATACATTTTCATGCTATATACTTGTCATTGCTGATCATACATTTTCATGCTATATACTTGTCATTGCTGATCATACATTTTCATGCTATATACTTGTCATTGCTGATCATACATTTTCATGCTATATACTTGTCATTGCTGATCATACATTTTCATGCTATATACTTGTCATTGCTGATCATACATTTTCATGCTATATACTTGTCATTGCTGATCATACATTTTCATGCTATATACTTGTCATTGCTGATCATACATTTTCATGCTATATACTTGTCATTGCTGATCATACATTTTCATGCTATATACTTGTCATTGCTGATCATACATTTTCATGCTATATACTTGTCATTGCTGATCATACATTTTCATGCTATATACTTGTCATTGCTGATCATACATTTTCATGCTATATACTTGTCATTGCTGATCATACATTTTCATGCTATATACTTGTCATTGCTGATCATACATTTTCATGCTATATACTTGTCATTGCTGATCATACATTTTCATGCTATATACTTGTCATTGCTGATCATACATTTTCATGCTATATACTTGTCATTGCTGATCATACATTTTCATGCTATATACTTGTCATTGCTGATCATACATTTTCATGCTATATACTTGTCATTGCTGATCATACATTTTCATGCTATATACTTGTCATTGCTGATCATACATTTTCATGCTATATACTTGTCATTGCTGATCATACATTTTCATGCTATATACTTGTCATTGCTGATCATACATTTTCATGCTATATACTTGTCATTGCTGATCATACATTTTCATGCTATATACTTGTCATTGCTGATCATACATTTTCATGCTATATACTTGTCATTGCTGATCATACATTTTCATGCTATATACTTGTCATTGCTGATCATACATTTTCATGCTATATACTTGTCATTGCTGATCATACATTTTCATGCTATATACTTGTCATTGCTGATCATACATTTTCATGCTATATACTTGTCATTGCTGATCATACATTTTCATGCTATATACTTGTCATTGCTGATCATACATTTTCATGCTATATACTTGTCATTGCTGATCATACATTTTCATGCTATATACTTGTCATTGCTGATCATACATTTTCATGCTATATACTTGTCATTGCTGATCATACATTTTCATGCTATATACTTGTCATTGCTGATCATACATTTTCATGCTATATACTTGTCATTGCTGATCATACATTTTCATGCTATATACTTGTCATTGCTGATCATACATTTTCATGCTATATACTTGTCATTGCTGATCATACATTTTCATGCTATATACTTGTCATTGCTGATCATACATTTTCATGCTATATACTTGTCATTGCTGATCATACATTTTCATGCTATATACTTGTCATTGCTGATCATACATTTTCATGCTATATACTTGTCATTGCTGATCATACATTTTCATGCTATATACTTGTCATTGCTGATCATACATTTTCATGCTATATACTTGTCATTGCTGATCATACATTTTCATGCTATATACTTGTCATTGCTGATCATACATTTTCATGCTATATACTTGTCATTGCTGATCATACATTTTCATGCTATATACTTGTCATTGCTGATCATACATTTTCATGCTATATACTTGTCATTGCTGATCATACATTTTCATGCTATATACTTGTCATTGCTGATCATACATTTTCATGCTATATACTTGTCATTGCTGATCATACATTTTCATGCTATATACTTGTCATTGCTGATCATACGTTTTCATGCTATATACTTGTCATTGCTGATCATACATTTTCATGCTATATACTTGTCATTGCTGATCATACATTTTCATGCTATATACTTGTCATTGCTGATCATACATTTTCATGCTATATACTTGTCATTGCTGATCATACATTTTCATGCTATATACTTGTCATTGCTGATCATACATTTTCATGCTATATACTTGTCATTGCTGATCATACATTTTCATGCTATATACTTGTCATTGCTGATCATACATTTTCATGCTATATACTTGTCATTGCTGATCATACATTTTCATGCTATATACTTGTCATTGCTGATCATACATTTTCATGCTATATACTTGTCATTGCTGATCATACATTTTCATGCTATATACTTGTCATTGCTGATCATACATTTTCATGCTATATACTTGTCATTGCTGATCATACATTTTCATGCTATATACTTGTCATTGCTGATCATACATTTTCATGCTATATACTTGTCATTGCTGATCATACATTTTCATGCTATATACTTGTCATTGCTGATCATACATTTTCATGCTATATACTTGTCATTGCTGATCATACATTTTCATGCTATATACTTGTCATTGCTGATCATACATTTTCATGCTATATACTTGTCATTGCTGATCATACATTTTCATGCTATATACTTGTCATTGCTGATCATACATTTTCATGCTATATACTTGTCATTGCTGATCATACATTTTCATGCTATATACTTGTCATTGCTGATCATACATTTTCATGCTATATACTTGTCATTGCTGATCATACATTTTCATGCTATATACTTGTCATTGCTGATCATACATTTTCATGCTATATACTTGTCATTGCTGATCATACATTTTCATGCTATATACTTGTCATTGCTGATCATACATTTTCATGCTATATACTTGTCATTGCTGATCATACATTTTCATGCTATATACTTGTCATTGCTGATCATACATTTTCATGCTATATACTTGTCATTGCTGATCATACATTTTCATGCTATATACTTGTCATTGCTGATCATACATTTTCATGCTATATACTTGTCATTGCTGATCATACATTTTCATGCTATATACTTGTCATTGCTGATCATACATTTTCATGCTATATACTTGTCATTGCTGATCATACATTTTCATGCTATATACTTGTCATTGCTGATCATACATTTTCATGCTATATACTTGTCATTGCTGATCATACATTTTCATGCTATATACTTGTCATTGCTGATCATACATTTTCATGCTATATACTTGTCATTGCTGATCATACATTTTCATGCTATATACTTGTCATTGCTGATCATACATTTTCATGCTATATACTTGTCATTGCTGATCATACATTTTCATGCTATATACTTGTCATTGCTGATCATACATTTTCATGCTATATACTTGTCATTGCTGATCATACATTTTCATGCTATATACTTGTCATTGCTGATCATACATTTTCATGCTATATACTTGTCATTGCTGATCATACATTCTCGTGCTATATACTTGTCATTGCTGATCATACATTTTCATGCTATATACTTGTCATTGCTGATCATACATTTTCATGCTATATACTTGTCATTGCTGATCATACTTTCTCGTGCTATATACTTGTCATTGCTGATCATACATTTTCATGCTATATACTTGTCATTGCTGATCATACATTTTCATGCTATATACTTGTCATTGCTGATCATACTTTCTCGTGCTATATACTTGTCATTGCTGATCATACATTTTCATGCTATATACTTGTCATTGCTGATCATACATTTTCATGCTATATACTTGTCATTGCTGATCATACTTTCTCGTGCTATATACTTGTCATTGCTGATCATACATTTTCATGCTATATACTTGTCATTGCTGATCATACATTCTCATGTCTATATACGTGTCATTGCTTAACACGATTAATAAAATCTATTTGTCGGTCGGAGTGCTTTTTATTTATTGCCTACAATCGAATTGCGAAATATCATAATCTATTTATTTGATTTTCTTTTTCTTTTACAGTATCTGCAAACAAGGACGGACGGACAGACAACAACATGCAAGAGATATCATCCAGGAAGTGTCCATCAGAGCCTCGTTTTTGCCGAATACTTACGATATATTTGGTGTTTTAATATAGTAAGAAAGGGTCTGGAATAACGGTCCGGTCGGTGGATACGGAAAACGGATACCGTCCGGAATGTCGGGAGATGTGAACTTCATCACAAGGTCATCACATCCTCCACTAGAAGATATCACGCTCACAGCAAACTACAGAAACAGATACAGCACCATGAGGTAAAAAGACAACAAAAATTATAGTTACCGACAATTTCATTTGACCGTACAGCAGACGAGAGGTGTTTACATGTCACAGTTGATTCCTACCCTCGGTGTTAACATGTCACAGTTGATTCCTACCCTCGGTGTTGACATGTCACAGTTGATTCCTACCCTCGGTGTTCACATGTCACAGTTGATTCCTACCCCGGTGTTCACATGTCACCGTTGATTCCTACCCCCGGTTTTCACATGTCACAGTTGATTCCTACCCCCGGTGTTCACATGTCACAGTTGATTACTACCCCCGGTGTTTACATGTCACAGTTGATTCCTACCCTCGGTGTTCACATGTCATAGTTGATTACTACCCCCGGTGTTCACATGTCACAGTTGATTACTACCCTCGGTGTTTATATGTCACAGTTGATTCCTACCCTCGGTGTTTACATGTCACAGTTGATTCCTACCCCGGTGTTCATATGTCACAGGTGATTCCTACCCTCGGTGTTCACATGTCACAGTTGATTCCTACCCCGGTGGTCATATGTCACAGTTGATTCCTACCCTCGGGGTTCACATGTCATAGTTGATTACTACCCCAGGTGTTCACATGTCACAGTTGATTACTACCCCCGGTGTTTACATGTCACAGTTGATTCCTCCCCCGGTGTTCCCATGTCACAGTTGATTTCTACCCTCGGTGTTTACATGTCGCAGTTGATTTCTACCCTCGGTGTTTACATGTCACAGTTGATTCCTACCTCGGTGTTTACATGTCACAGTTGATTCCTACCCCGGTGTTCATATGTCACAGTTGATTCCTACCCTCGGTGTTCACATGTCACAGTTGATTCCTACCTCGGTGTTTACATGTCACAGTTGATTCCTTCCCTCGGTGTTTACATGTCACCGTTGATTTCTACCCTCGGTGTTTACATGTCACAGTTGATTCCTACTCTCGGTGTTCACATGTCACAGTTGATTACTACCCCCGGTGTTCACATGTCACAGTTGATTCCTACCCCGGTGTTCACATGTCACAGTTGATTCCTACCCTCGGTGTTTATATGTCACAGTTGATTCCTACCCTCGGTGTTCACATGTCACTGTTGATTCCTACCCTCGGTGTGTATATGTCACAGTTGATTCCTACCCTCGGTGTTTACATGTCACAGTTGATTCCTACCCTCGTTGTTCACATGTCACAGTTGATTCCTACCCTCGGTGTTTACATGTCACAGTTGATTCCTACCCCCGGTGTTAACATGTCACAGTTGATTTCTACCCTCGGTGTTCATTTGTCACAGTTGATTTCTACCCTCGGTGTTCATATGTCACAGTTGATTCCTACCCCCGGTGTTCACATGTCACAGTTGATTCCTACCCCCGGTGATCACATGTCACAGTTGATTCCGTTCTCAGGAGTTTGCTCTGATTATCCTGACGGACAAGCTTACAACACAGGGTTTCCAAAGATGCAGGTTGATGAAGGTTAGGTACACGTTGTATGGTTGCCATTCTTTATGTTATATAAAGGTCAATGTTGTTCTATTATGTTAATAAGAGTACTTTGTGGTTTTGTTGTCACTACCCGAGTTATCGATGCGATGACGTGACATCACTTGGTTTCGACTTAGATGTACATGGGGAATGTCACTGATGAAGATAAAGACGCTTACCCTTCCGGAACATCTGGTCTTATTCTCCTTGTAGCTTTTCAATGGTCTCAATGTAAATCTTTCCTTTCTTCAAGTTTTGCGATAAATTTATCGATTTTGAGTCCAAAATGTGGTTTAGATAACTCTTTGGTATTCCCTTGATGTTTTTTTTAAATACTAGAACTTTGCACACTGTTAACACTTTGTGACCATAAGATACAGTTTAGTTCCAACCATTGATAAAGCAACGGTCAGACAAACCAACTGATGATGATCTTCAGTGTTGAAGGTTTGATGTTTAGTTACTAGGTGCATTCAACAGAGATATGAACGACATGGATAACGTTCAGATGTGGCCCGGAAAAAGTTTGTCGACACAGCGTATTAATGTTTCCGTCTTAAGATGACTCACATGTGCTCGATATGTGTGACCAATGGGAATACAGTCACTCGTTAAGACTTCATGAAAACTGTGCGCGCACAGAANTGGGGGGGTAACTCCTGGACTTTCGAGGATACGTCGATGGGGACGTCAATGTATCATGTGATTTCGGATATATGTGATCTTGTTCATACTCACTTGGAGAGGTATTTTACTGATGCACTGGCGGGGGTTCCTGATCTCACTTCCGACACTGACGGTGTAATCGGGGAAGTCTTCGACCATGACGGTGACACGGTAGAGCGTGTTGGGTGTGTATCCGTTAGCCGTGGTCGTGTGTAAGGTTAATGTGCAGTTTTCCTGTAGTCGTCAAAAACTCAACTTATTTCCTTTTTCTTATTTTCTTTCCTTCTTTATAAAAAACCTTGAGATATATTAAAAGGGTAAAAAATAATACCTTTTTTTTCTCTGTCATTTATCTCCTTTCATTTGGCATAAACTCTTTAGAGCACATTGCATATATTTGAAATGTATTTATGTTCATTGAATCAAACACTGATGAATCTAAAAATGAAGTCTATGGATTCTAGAACAATGAAATAATGAAAACAGTGGAACAAAACATATCCCCACCCAAAGTAACAGCATTGGGTAATTCCCGATTCATTAAATGACTACCGAGGAAATGGTTGATACTCTACCTCGTTCATAAGAAATTGAGGCAAATCAGTACAGGCGCCTGCGCATTCGACGACTTTAGCCAAACGACATCTTATGGTATCTGCATCCGGGTCTTCTACCGGTAAGCTGATGACGTTTTTACAACCAAAAGGAATTCTGGAAAAAATAACGGTACGTTGTAACAAACTTATTTCAACGAAACATTTTAGGTTAGGCTGGATTACCTGCCTTGTTTTTGGCTCTACGCTAGGTTTGCTACGAAATACAAAAATACTTCGTGTTTATCAATCTTTTCGTTTTGTATTGACATTTCCAAGAGGTGGACTGGTGAGTCAAAAGTTTACTGCTATCTAGTTTACTTTGTGTCTGCCACTTCTCAAAAACTACTTTGGAAGCGTAGAAATCAGTTTTATACCCAGGTTATTGAATATTGATTGTTCAAATCG
Organism: Mizuhopecten yessoensis; assembly: GCF_002113885.1. Lineage (NCBI taxonomy): Eukaryota > Metazoa > Mollusca > Bivalvia > Pectinida > Pectinidae > Mizuhopecten > Mizuhopecten yessoensis. The sequence continues at coordinate 158,357 of NW_018407240.1, read as the reverse complement.
AGGATGACATTTTAAGCAGGATAAAGTTAAAATAAATTTAAAACCATGCTGCATGCTCCACTTGTATGCCTTATCGAGTTTATCGAGGGGGTCCTTAACCAGAGCTGTTGATAGGACGTTAAACAATACTAAACCATAGAGAGGGGTTTCCCTGTGTATGTACATGTAACATGTTCTTCACATAGAACTGTATTCTAGGTACGTACTTACCCAACAGTGGGCGGGACAGCCGCAATAGGGCTGGCGTTGGAGACGTTTGTATCATTCCGAACACCAAGCTGAACGGACGCCACCATGCGGCCATAACCGGTGACATTTGGCCAAGGAAGATCATCAATTCTGCAAGTACAGTGAGTAGGACAATAATGGAAATGAGTTGCGCCAGAAGAGTAAAACATTTCGTACTCTCAATATAAAAATGACGGTGTGATTGCAATGCCTTTGCTGTTTTATGACCGTACGGTATAGCACCCTTGCAGGCTGGGGATTGAGAAAAGAATCTACCCGCTGTTACCAACAGCATGTTGAAAAAGGCAACTAATGCGGGAATCCCTACAGAGTTGGGGATTCACGTTTGTGCTTTCTAATAGGAGACAAAATGCGATCAAAACAACACTTCTGTACCTACTGCAATATTTGGGATTTTCATTCTTCCCAACAAGCTTGTTTTGTTTCCAAACGCCTTATTGACAATACGTCAGTTTTGGCTTATGAACTTTCGCTAAGTGGGGGAGGCAACAGGATCTGTACCCAGGCCGGCACATACTAAAGTCCTTAAAATGGCAGTTATTCCTGCCAAAGGTTCAGCATGTGGTGTGAACGTAACTACTGGGTGTCTTCGTTATTTCATTGGGATGACACACAGCAGTAGGCATTAGATCATCGCAATCGTAAGGACCAACAAACCGCCTTCAGCACACATACCAAACTTAAATGCTGACACTGCACACACGACCATAGATGTTAATATGATATAGAGGCGGAGTTTGAGGAGTTTCTACTGGATGTACTCAAATAAAACCTCACCCACTAGATCAGGATAGCTCAGGCCATAGACAGAAATTTGAGAAAATATTTGTCTTTTTCCACTGCCCAATAGAGCTCCGTTACAGATGATCTTTTTACAGAAAAGATTTATCCCAATATAGTTATTTAGATTTTTCCACTTATCCACTTAAAATACATCTTAAATGTGAGGTAAAGGGAATTCATAGAAAAAATCAAAATAATCGTAGAGAGAAAATCAATAACTGAAGTTGTTTTTGTAAACACGGCGTGGAAGAAACTGCGAGAGACGAGTCAAAATGGTGGTTGGGGTCACTCTCATAAATAAATAAAATAAATAAATCTAGCTAGAATAAGCCACTCTAAAGCGCTTTACAGTACAAAGATATTCCATTTTATACAATCAATACAATTAGCATATACAATACAATATTGAGGAATTCGCAGGCGCTAACTATTACTCCTATGCCACCTGGCTTATATCTCTCTATATTTGTATGCCTGCGTGTGTGCTGGAGATGTATTGTGTTCTGTTTGTAGTGGGACCGTGCTTTTAACGGTATAATTTGTATGGGCAGGAGAAAAACAATTTCTTCCATGCGTACGCCGACTTCGGGGATCGAACTTCGGCCGCCTGCGTGGAAGGCCTAAGTGTTAACCACTCGACCAATCTGCCTATTTCATTCGACCAGATAGTAAACGGAGGTGGAAGATAGAAAGTGTGGGATAATGTGAAAGCTACTGGATAGTATGAGAAAAGAATGAAAAGGAAGGTAGAAAGAGAGACGGAGAGAAGAAAAAGGAAAGAAGTTTTGTTATCGTGTTAAATCATGGATTATCGACGGTCAAAGTATCTTTTGAGCACGACAGTTCGTTAAAAATGAAATGTAGTAGATATTAAGGCTAATTCAAAAATATCTGTAATAAGAAAATTAATAAAGGGAGGTTTAAGATAGCATATAACCTTAAACGAAGTTGTTGTCATCTAATAGCAGTGCATGTATATGGCGAACGGATGTTTGATGTGCGTACGGTATAATCGTATATCACACTAAATGGGGTGGACAAGAATGACCCATACTGATGTATACCCTACACGGTGTGACCTATGTCCTTATTTCATGCTCTTATCACAACCAGAGAGTGATTTATTAAAATACTCCATCAAAGGACGGTCATCTTTATTAACTCGGCGGGATTTACACTTTCACAATCATTTACTCTCGTCTATTGTGTCCACTAGCTGACCACACCGGGACAACCCCGGTAATACGAGAATAAACTGGACAAATTGACTCTATGAAGAAGCCAGTAGCCATCGAACTGATACTCGTACAACGCATATAATAAACGTATTTCATGATATTATCTTTAAATGACATGTTATCATTATTTCTTTTTAATTGGTAAAAGAAAATAATGAAAAAACACACAAACAAAAAGAATATATATATTATCAATGAGTACCATTTCATATACTGTACATTGCATTCCTGTAAATGTTTTATCACTGCTCCTCGTAGTCGGTATACGTCTGACCAGAAAGTCATCTAGTGGTTCAGTGAAAAAATGGTAACAGGATAGAAACTGTTCTCGATTCGGAGAGGAACGTTAGCCTCGAAGGACAAGGCTCGTCATCGGAAGCATCACCGAAAGAAGTACGAGGATAAAACGTGTATACCCTCTAAAAAGCCACCAGATATTGACGGTTTTTTTCTTTGAAAATATGAGTAGCAACCCTAATGCAATTTTGAAAACCCTGAATGTAAAATATTAACATTAAGGTGTCATATTCATCTATCAATGTAAAATTCTATTCATTAAAGTGTAACTAGACGATTTAAAAATAAACTAATGATGACTGTGCAGTACCTTGAAAATTGACACACCAGTCGCTTTCAAAGTGGTAAGTTATTGTACATTCTAAAACAATATACCTTATTTAAAACAACATAGATAACACTAATGGGACAAAATACTCCGCTGGCTGTGATAATGCCATCAAGTTACTAATTCTTATAATTGTATACATGACAGTGACATGAATACTGTCTATGCGCATTGCGTATCTGTCTGACTTCATTCCTGACACACAACTCCTTATCCACAGTAAATCTCATAGTCTGACCCTTATCACATGAACTGTTATGCTTACGTCTAATGGCGCCATTTTGTTGTGACTGAGGAATCACGTGCTCACTGAAGCTAAAGCCAAGAACGTCACGGCTGAGAAGGTACCTCTACCGTTTTCTCGGTATGTTTACAGTCTCTTTTATTAACTTTCAGTTGATGCAAAGCCTGTAACTTTATTAAGCCTTTCTGTAAATCGTAATAAAGTCACAAATATGTGGATTTCACCCAGCGTATACAGCGGCACATGTCCGAGCTGTGTATCATGAAAATTAATAAACAATCAGTGAAACTTTGAGAACCAAGCAGGTAGTTTATTTGAAACGGACTTAAAACGTCGTCATAAATGGTGGCTTGTGGATCAAAATACATTGATTATTTAAAAAAAAAAAAAAAAAAAAAAAATCATGATTTTTTGTTCACACCCGTAAAGAACAAGGAGGACATAAAAAAGGTTTTAAGACGGAGACATATCTATTTTCAGCAAAAAAACAAACAAAATTATAGGCAAACATACTTACGAGATGTTGTATTGCCCAGTCCCTGTCAGATTGTAGAAGAATTGGTCCTCTCCCTGTTCCCAGCCTGGGAAATCGTGACTCACTGACGTCAAAATGTAGTTCACATCGCCCAACAAAGGACTTCCGGGGCAACCGGAAGTGCATTTCCAAGACATGGAATTCAGAGATTGTGGGAGGGGTCTCTTAGACATCAGATCGGCGAGAGAACAAGACGGACCGCATGGTCCTGTTCCCTTCTCCCAGGTCATTCGATATACAAAGCGGATCTGCAGCAGACAAATTCTAACTACAAACGTGGTGTTTTATTGGCGGGAGGTGCACCACAGTGAATATGGTGCATATAACAAGCCCCAAAAATCGCATTACGCATGCTTAAAACATTTTTAAATACCGGTACACACAAATCAAATATTGCATACTTAGCACATTCTTTCTTCCTCATTTTCATTTTTACTCTGCCTTGGAATCGAGAACAGAAAAGACCTACTGTTTCTCACTGTATGAACAGCTGAGGCCAGCTATGTGGGAACTGTTTCTCACTGTATTAACAGCTGAGGCCAGCTATGTGGAAACTGTTTCTCACTGTATGAACAGCTGAGGCCAGCTATGTGGGAACCCCCTGCATAAATGGGGATTTGATTTTGAGCCCTCAACATGGGGACACACAAGTGATCAAAATACTGCAATATTTGGGATCTATGTATTTCTCTCTACTTCTAACTACTTTGCCTTGCTTGACGGCACCTCACTTTTGGCTTCCGTGTTGGGCGTTCATCCAAGGTAAGAAGGCAATGGGTTCTGCCGCATGCCGAGACAGATCAGTATTTGTTATTCCCTGCTCAACGAAATGGCAACAGCTGGTTCACCTGTTGTCAGTATAATGTGATGGGCGGAATGCCATGCTTGGTGTCTTCGGTATAGTATTTCAGTGAGACATCATTTCTGCGCTACCGCAATGAGGTAATGACGTCAATATACCCTGTCTCCAGCACACATACACACGTGCACGCATACATTACACACATGGAGGCACGTCATTAAATGACCTTAGCAACCGAACCTCCTGTCAGTCATCTTCACATTTTCTTTCCGTCGGGTGTACATGTAGGTCGAGTAGGCACGGAATAAAGAATTGTCGCGTTGATGTGTTATGAATATAATATAACAATATGACATTAAGTAGCAATCAGCAAACTCCAGACACAAAATGGTGGCGGGGTCATTTGCTTTTATAGCGAAGCAATTTTACAGAAAAACATCGTTACACTGCCATAAGTTGTCTAACGAAGTAAATATATAGCGTCATATTGAGATAATAGTTTCGAATAAAAGATAAAGGGAGACTTGAAATACGTAGGCGATATTGCGAGGGCGCAAGTGAAACAAAAGATATGATATCGAAGTTTAAGTGGATGAATAAAACGGCTTAAAATAAACAAAAGAAAAAACAAGCAAATTCGTGGAATTTATATCCCACGCTTGCAGGACATCTTGTAGGGGAACATTATTGAGGTTTGGTTTAAACATGTGAGTATCGTGCTGTAATGTATAGCTTGAAACTCGAAGAAAAAAAGGCCTTATACTGAAGTTAGACTTTTTATTCAACATGTAGAAACGGCAGATAATGACGTTTTTAGTTATTCAAGGGGCCATAATCCGCCAAATGGGGTCCGCTGAAAATGGTCATCGAACTAGGCCTAGCCCTGAAGGCATTTAACCCTGTGACCAAGTTTGAAGAAAATCGGTTAACATTTATTGTAGTTATTGCACGGAAACGAAACGCAGCAGATAATGACGTTTTTCGTTATTCATGGGACCATCACTCCGCCAAATAGGGTCCGCTGAAAGTAGTCATCAAACTTGGCCCTTAAGGCATTTAACCCTGTGATTAAGCTTGAAGAAAATCGGTCAACATTTGTTTTAGTTATTGTTAGTAGACAGACAGACAGACAGACAGACAGACTTTCGTTCAAAGCGCGGGATAAAAATTATTCTGTTTATGATCATGATCTTAATGACAAATAGCAATATATTTTCATTGGTGTTTTTATAAAGATTAATATTAACAAAATATTTATGTCCTGGGATTCAAAATGAAGCTGTCAGATATTATAAGAATACAACATACTCGTATTCAAAAAAGAAAAAAAATGAGTTTGTACATTTGATTTAATGCAACATAACGTTATGAAGATTGGTAAACGAGATTATGCTATTTACACAAACCATATATTTTTAAGATAATATGATTATATTTTCAAATAACACTTAACTGTCTTGTGTTGTCTTTATTGAACCTATTGACAAAATTAAATTATCAATTCTTTAATGTTTGCAACAAATAAAAGTGACTGATTGACTATAGCTAAGAAAGCAATATTTTTCGCATAAAGGTAGTTAATAAAATGAACAAATGAATATCACATAAATGACAGATGGTTTTTTTTAAGGTGTTAGATAAATTGAAAACACTCCGTAACAAGGATTTGAAATAAAAATTTGCTTTCTGCAATGTACTAAACACAGTTACACTGCAACTTATACTGGAAATAACATCAATATTGCGATAGTTTAAATAACTATTTAAAGATGTACTGTTGTTATATTTGATTTGCCTTCTTACCGATCCCTCGAACTCCCTCCAGCTGATGGTTCCGCCGAGGTACTTTGTCTGCGTCGGCAGAACAAAGATGACGAAGACTGAACAAACCGCGAGCACGTGCATCATACCTCAGCCGCTTTTAACATTTCATCCAGTTATCAACAGCTAAAAAGTTACATGACGCCAGCAAATATCATATTAAATACCCCCGTAAAAAAGCATATCTCACTTCTTGGGTTAATCCGACAATATTGACTGGACAGTTCGACTGAGCATGCGCAGTTCGATATCGATTGGTCAGACAGTTGATTTATATTGGTTATGATAAAGACGAAGGACATTTCTATTATGTGCAAAATTTCACATTTCATTACCGAACGACACTTGCTTTGACAGAAGTATATAAGACACGTGGCGAAAATCCCCCATTTTGTAGATATCTGCTTGTCTCTTATCTACGATAAACAACGAAGTTCTGACCACCCGATCCCTTGATGTAGATAGCCGACACTTAATACTGACCACGTGTAGAGTAAAACTTACCAACACTAGTATTCAATGTCGCCGTCATAACGTTTAATAACGATGGAAATACTGTCACTTATCAACCTATCACTCATAAAATTGGGCCAAATAGTTATGACATTACAGCCACATTAAGTATGTTTAGTTAAACCTATTTTATTCAGAAATATTAAAAACTGAAAAAAACATCTTAAAATGTAGAATTAGACATCAAACTCCACAACTTATAAAATCTACGCCTCATTTTAAGAACTATATATAAATACAAAATGCTACTTGGCTAAATGAATTCAAAATAATAATATCTACATTTTTCATTTTAAAGGAACAATTAAAGCAAATGGAAAAGGCATATAGTATATATTGAGATAGTAAGTACGAAAAGGGAAAAAGGAGAAATTTACGAGAGAACTGTGACAAAACGATGTCGGGTTCCACATCGCTTATCTATTACCTACAGGTAGAAATATATGATACCTACATGTAGAAATATATATACATATAGAAATATCTATTACCTACATGTAGAAATATCTATTACCTACATGTATATATATATTACCTACATGTATATATATATTACCTACATGTAGATAGCTATTACCTACATGTAGATATATAACCTACATGTAGATATATATTACTTAAATGTAGATATATATATAACCTACATGTAGATATATATAACCTACATGTAGATATATATAACCTACATGTAGATATATATA
>NW_018407240.1:142456-150143 GCF_002113885.1 Mizuhopecten yessoensis | reverse complement strand
ATATATATAACCTACATGTAGATATATATAACCTACATGTAGATATATAACCTACATGTAGATATATATAACCTACATGTAGATATATATATAACCTACATGTTGATATATATTACCTAGATGTAGATATATATATTACCTACAGGTATATATGTATTACCTAGATGTAGATCTATATTACCTACATGTATATATGTGACCAACAGCCGTTGTCAGATTAATTTTGCAGATTTATACAGTATCTTAGCCATTTCATTTACTTATTCCTCCTGCACTCACTTATTTGATAATTACTTGCATAATTCCTGCAAACCAAAAGAGGTGACTAAGTGTGGACTACTGCTGTGACTGTTATATCCATCGCAGTATTGAGAGGCGACTTATGAGACATTCCGTTGCAAATTGGAGATTTTATACATTTACCGGGCCAGATTTCCACAGGCACATGTTCCACGTTTTTGATATCTCTCGTTGACTCACTTTATATGATAGTGCATCTTGCGCAAGAATAGGTCCTCTACATCAGCGTTCCTTGTCCGCGATGCTCTCAGCTTAATTGCTGCCTTAGGCTGTCTTTAGCCGAGGGGACTATTGGTTTTATATAATAGCTATATTTTTAATTATAGTATATCAATTCTATCTTCTTGTAATATGATGTATATGTACATGTAACTGTTCTGTTTCACTGTGTCTTGAAAAAGGAGCGGAACGCTCCGAAAATTTGACAACCTAAACTTGTCCACACTGTTGGAATTACTTCTTTGCCCCATATATAACCTACATGTTAATATATATTACCTACATGTAGATATATATAACTTACATGTAGATATATATAACATGCATGTAGACATTTTTGAAATTTGAATTAGCGTCATTTCTAAAAAAAATGTTCATGTGATACCACGAATAAAGCAACTCAGAGGATAGTGTTTTAGCGTGTATGATCAGATGACGTCACACGACGATTGACTAAAGCTATCGTTATAGCATTGAGACGATATTTGTTTATAAATATTTTAGACTAGCACTTGTATTTTGAAAACTACTACACTATTGCTTTTTCAATCATTTAGGGATAGTGTCATGACTTTGTTCTTGCGTGTAGATGGCCCTAGGGACGGGCAACATGTCCTTCCTCTCATGTGTAAGACGTGCCTCTAGGCTCCTTCAGTGCAGTTCCGTGAACAAGACAGTTCAGGACTTCATGCGATGCGTGATATATAGATAAGAGCAATTCTTCTTAACCTTAAATGAAAATAACAGCAATAGTTCTTAACCAAGTCAATGAAGAGTAAAATATAGGTCGAAATCAGCATCCGCAATATGCGTTCAGTAGAGCAACACTAGATACAAAATTGATGCACGTATAATCAACATAGCACTTGTAGTATAGGCAAGATATGAGTTGCGCCATAGAGAAAGGTCATTATGGCAGAAAGGGGAATTACCATAATGACGTCGTAAAGATGACGTATTTTTACGCACTTTTTTACTCGTGGTACTGTTCACAAAACTAATGACGTCGCGAGTGATGAAGATTGTAAACAAGGTGCTGTCTAGTTAGATGCCATCCTGTAGAAGTGGATCTTTTGCAGGTTTGTATGAATATCAACCAAACATAAACTTTGCATGCATACAAAAAGTGATCAGCAGTAACAGACCTTCAAAACTACACTTGGAATAGCAGAAATTAAGCCAAAATGAGATTGATATACTTGACTAACTACAGCATGTGTAACGTCGTCTGCTAATCTTAGAATCCACACTATGCTACGATCCTGCTATTCCATAGACCCACATGCCATTATTCATAACATCGAAAGGTATTGTCACTGGTCTAGTACAATATTGCAAGTTGCATCCGATAGATTCTACAGTAAATCTAGTGCTTTAATTCCGACCCAAGATTGAATAACCTCGGTAAGATCTACTATACACAGCAATACACATAAATCATATAATGTACTGTACAGTACATATATACAAGTAAGATATATGAAAAATATCAAAACATATAGTTACAAGCAGTTTCAATGCAATATACATTGTTCAAAAGTAGCATACTGTCAACTCCGTGACCTTCGGTCGGATAATTAATGTAGATGGGGTGGTACTAAACGCTGCCAATGACCAATCATTACAACAACTACCGGTATTGGCATTTTTTCTGATAAAGACGCACTGTCCATGTTGTTATAGGTTAAGGTTGTTTTAAAAGCAGAATAAAAAGAAAGAATGAAAAGAAAAACACACATGTATACCTTCACAACGTGACAAAGACACGTGTATGTCAATTATTGCCGATATGTCTTTAGTTTTACGATAATCTAACATTCTAATTTTATCTTATATGATATGAGGTATTCTTATATCCCCCAATGTAACAATGTTTACAGTAAATATGCTGATTATTGATATTTACGCGATTTATAATAAGTAGTTGTCTGCCGTATGATGACCATTTTGCAGGAGGATTAAAAGCAAGAGAAAACACAGAGTCCGATAATTTTTGCGATTTTGATAGCGAGATATCTGAGGGTGACGAAAGTAGGACCGAAGAGGTGCTTTCATGCCGCATTTGAAATTATCAGGTAGCGTGTGGAAATGAAGTCTTGTATACAGACAATCCACCAGAACAACATCCCTCTTCTGATTAAGATGTCAGTCTGTCAGACAAAATTTTGTATCCTACTATTATAGATGATAGCAATTCTTCTAAACCAGGTGCACGGACGGACGCACGAACGGAATGACAGACGGGCGGACGGACCCCATTTCTATATACTCCGCCAACTCGTTGAGCGGGGGATAATTGCTATAAGCTGTCCAATAAAGGAAATGTATGCCTATACGATCGAATCTACTCTCCTATTCGAAACTTCTTTGTGTCATCTTTGGGGAGTAATGATAACGCGCAAATCATACATGTTGTCACAACAAAACAGTACTGAAGGACAAGCCACTGCTTCCAAAAAGAACTCAATTGAGAAATGGAGATGAATAATGAAAAGCTTAGCCAACAGTGTTTTAGCATGCGACTGCATTATAATCACAGATGGAAAAGGTCGGTGTCAAAGGCAATAATGTACATTCTGATTAAAATACAGCATTGACACCTACGGCACTGATGTCAGACGTAGTTTTTACTGAAGATCTGTATGTTAGTCATTGATGTTAGACGTAGTGTTTAATGAAGATCTGTATGTTAGTCATTGATGTTAGAAGTAGTGTTACATGAAGATCTGTATGTTAGTCATTGATGTCAGACGTAGTGTTTAATGAAGATCTGTATGTTATTCATTGATGTCAGACGTAGTGTTTAATGAAGATCTGCATGTTAATCATTGATGTCAGACGTAGTGTTTAATGAAGGTCTGTATGTTAGTCATTGATGTCAGACGTAGTGTTTAATGGAGATCTGTATGTTAATCATTGAAGTCAGACGTAGTGTTTAATGAAGATCTGTATGTTAATCATTGATGTCAGACGTAGTGTTAAATGAAAATCTGTATGTTAGTCATTGATGTCAGACGTAGTGGTTAATGAAGATTTGTATGTTAATCATTGATGTTAGACGTAGTGTTTAAGGAAGATGTGTATGTTAATCATTGATATCAGACGTAGTGTTTACTGAAGATCTGTATGTTAGTCACTGATGTCAGACGTAGTGTTTAATGAAGATCTGTATATTAGTCATTGATGTCAGACGTAGTGTTTACTGAAGATCTGTATGTTAGTCACTGATGTCAGACGTAGTGTTTAATGAAGATCTGTGTGTTAATCATTGATGTCAGACGTAGTGTTTAATGGAGATCTGTATGTTAATCATTGATGTCAGACGTAGTGTTTAATGGAGATCTGTATGTTAATCATTAATGTCAGACGTAGTGTTTAATGAAGATCTGTATGTAAATCATTGATGTAAGACGTAGTGTTAAATGAAGATCTGTATGATAATCATTGATATCAGACGTAGTGTTGAATGAAGATCTGCATGTTAATCATTGATATCAGACGTAGTGTTTAATGAAGATGTGTATGTTAATCATTGATGTCAGACATAGTGTTTAATGAAGATCTGTATGTTATTCATTGATGTCAGACGTAGTGTTTAATGAAGATCTGTATATTAGTCATTGATGTCAGACGTAGTGTTTACTGAAGATTTGTATGTTAATCATTGATATCAGACGTAGTGTTTAATGAAGATGTGTATGTTAATCATTGATGTCAGACATAGTGTTTAATGAAGATCTGTATGTTATTCATTGATGTCAGACGTAGTGTTTAATGAAGATTTGTATGTCAATCATTGATGTCAGACGTAGTGTTTAATGAAGGTCTGTATGTTAGTCATTGATGTCAGACGTAGTGGTTAATGAAGATTTGTATGTTAATCATTGATGTTAGACGTAGTGTTTAAGGAAGATGTGTATGTTAATCATTGATATCAGACTTAGTGTTTACTGAAGATCTGTATGTTAATCATTGATGTCAGACGTAGTGTTTAATGGAGATCTGTATGTTAATCATTGATGTCAGACGTAATGAAGATCTGTATGTTAGTCACTGATGTCAGACGTAGTGTTTAATGAAGATTTGTATGTCAATCATTGATGTCAGACGTAGTGTTTAATGAAGGTCTGTATGTTAGTCATTGATGTCAGACGTAGTGTTTGATGAAGATCTGTATGTTAGTCATTGATGTCAGACGCAGTGTTTAATGAAGATCTGTATGTTAGTCACTGATATCAGACGTAGTGTTTAATGAAGATCTGTATGTAAATCATTGATGTAAGACGTAGTGTTAAATGAAGATCTGTATGATAATCATTGATATCAGACGTAGTGTTGAATGAAGATCTGTATGTTAATCATGTGTTTAATGAAGATCTGTATGTAAATCATTGATGTAAGACGTAGTGTTAAATGAAGATCTGTATGATAATCATTATGAAGATCTGTATGTTAATCATTGATGTCAGACGTAGTGTTTACTGAAGATTTGTATGTTAATCATTGATATCAGACGTAGTGTTTACTGAAGATCTGTATGTTAGTCATTGATGTTAGACGTAGTGTTTAATGAAGATTTGTATGTTAATCATTGATGTCAGACGTAGTGTTTAATGGAGATCTGTATGTTAAGCATTGATGTCAGACGTAGTGTTTAATGAAGATCTGTGTGTTAATCATTGATGTCAGACGTAGTGTTTAATGGAGATCTGTATGTTAATCATTAATGTCAGACGTAGTGTTTAATGAAGATCTGTATATTAGTCATTGATGTCAGACGTAGTGTTTAATGAAAATCTGTATATTAGTCATTGATGTCAGACGTAGTGTTTAATGAAGATCTATATGTTAATCATTGATGTTAGACGTAGTGTTTAAGGAAGATGTGTATGTTAATCATTGATATCAGACTTAGTGTTTACTGAAGATCTGTATGTTAATCATTGATGTCAGACGGAGTGTTTAATGAAGATCTGTATGTTATTCATTGATGTCAGACGTAGTGTTTAATGAAGATTTGTATGTTAATCATTGTTGTCAGACGTAGTGTTTAATGAAAATCTGTATGTTAGTCATTGATGTCAGACGCAGTGTTTAATGAAGATCTGTATGTTAGTCACTGATGTCAGAGGAAGTTTTTAATGAAGATCTGTATGTTAGTCATTGATGTCAGACGTAGTGTTTAATGAAAATCTGTATATTAGCCATTGATGTCAGACGTAGTGTTTAATGAAGATTTGTATGTTAATCAATGATGTCAGACGTAGTGTTTAATGAAAATCTGTATATTAGTCATTGATGTCAGACGTAGTGTTTAATGAAAATCTGTATGTTAGTCATTGATGTCAGACGTAGTGTTTAATGAAGATCTGTTTGTTAGTCACTGATGTCAGACGTAGTGTTTAATGAAGATTTATATGTTAATCATTGATGTCAGACGTAGTGTTAGTCACTGATGTCAGACGTAGTGTTTAATGAAAATCTGTAAGTTAGTCATTGATGTCAGACGTAGTGTTTAATGAAGATTTATATGTTAAAGAGGTAGTGTTTAATGAAGATCTGTATGTTATTCATTGATATCAGACGTAGTGTTACTTGAAGATCTGTATGTTAATCATTGTAGTGTTAAATGAAGATCTGTGTGTTAATCATTGATATCAGACGTAGTGTTTAATGAAGATCTTTATGTTATTCATTGATGTAAGACGTAGTGTTAAATGAAGATCTGTGTGTTAATCATTGATATCAGACGTAGTGTTTAATGAAGATCTGTATGTTAATTATTGATATCAGACGTAATGTTGAATGAACATCTGTATGCTAATCATTGATATCAGACGTGGTGTTTACTGAAGATCTATATGTTAATCATTGATATCAGACGTAGTGTTTAATGAAGATCTATGCTAATCATTGATATCAGACGTAGTGTTTAATGAAGATCTATGCTAATCATTGATATCAGACGTAGTGTTTACTGAAGATCTATATGTTCATCATTGATATCAGACGTAGTGTTTAATGAAGATGTGTATGTTAATCATTGATGTCAGACATAGTGTTTAATGAAGATCTGTATGTTAATTATTGATATCAGACGTAATGTTGAATGAATACCTGTATGCTAATCATTGATATCAGACGTAGTGTTTACTGAAGATCTATATGTTCATCATTGATATCAGACGTAGTGTTTAATGAAGATCTTTATGTTAATCATTGATGTCAGACGTAGTGTTTACTGAAGATCTGTATGTTAATCATTGATGCATTGATATCAGACGTAGTGTTTACTGAAGCGTAGTGTTTACTGAAGATCTGTATGTTAATCATTGATGCATTGATATCAGACGTAGTGTTTACTGAAGATCTATATGTTCATCATTGATATCAGACGTAGTGTTTAATGAAGATCTTTATGTAAATCATTGATGTAAGACGTAGTGTTAAATGAAGATCTGTATGATAATCATTGATATCAGACGTAGTGTTGAATGAAGATCTGTATGTTAATCATTGATGCATTGATATCAGACGTAGTGTTTACTGAAGATCTATATGTTCATCATTGATATCAGACGTAGTGTTTAATGGAGATCTGTATGTAAATCATTGATGTAAGACGTAGTGTTAAATGAAGATCTGTGTGTTAATCATTGATTTCAGACGTAGTGTTTAATGAAGATCTGTGTGTTAATCATTGATGTCAGAAGTAGTGTTTAAGGAAGATGTGTATGGTAATCATTGATATCAGACGTAGTGTTTACTGAAGATCTATATGTTCATCATTGATATCAGACGTAGTGTTTAATGGAGATCTGTATGTAAATCATTGATGTAAGACGTAGTGTTAAATGAAGATCTGTGTGTTAATCATTGATGTCAGAAGTAGTGTTTAATGAAGATCTGTATGTAAATCATTGATGTCAAACGGAGTGTTAAATGAAGATCTGTATGTTAATTATTGATATCAGACGTAATGTTGAATGAATATCTGTATGCTAATCATTGATATCAGACGTAGTGTTTACTGAAGATCTATATGTTAATCATTGATATCAGACGTAGTGTTTAAGGAAATTATGTATGTAAATTATTGATGTCAGACGTAGTGTTAAATGAAGATCTGAATGTTAATCAGTGATGTCAGACGTAGTGTTTACTGAAA
>NW_018407240.1:140338-140705 GCF_002113885.1 Mizuhopecten yessoensis | reverse complement strand
AGATTTGTATGTCAAACATTGATGTCAGACGTAGTGTTTACTGAAAATGTGTATGTAAATCATTGATATCAGACGTAGTGTTTACTGAATATTTATATATTAAACATTGATGTCAGACGTAGTGTTTACTGAAGATTTGTATGTTAATCATTGATATCAGACGTAGCGTTTAATGAAGATCTGTATGTTAATCATTGATATCAGACGTAGTGTTTACTGAATATTTATATATTAAACATTGATGTCAGACGTAGTGTTTAATGAAGATTTATATGTTAATCATTGATGTCAGACGTAGTGTTTACTGAAGATTTGTATGTTAATCATTGATATCAGACGTAGTGTTTAATGAAGATATCTATGTTAT
>NW_018407240.1:138548-138718 GCF_002113885.1 Mizuhopecten yessoensis | reverse complement strand
TCTGTATGTTAATCATTGATGTCAGACCTAGTGTTTACTGAAGATCTGTATATCAAACATTGATGTCAGACGTAGTGTTTACTGAAGATGTGTATGTTAATCATTGATATCAGACGTAGTGTTTAATGAAGATGTGTANTTCATTGATGTCTGACGTAGTGTTTAATGAG
>NW_018407240.1:130864-134864 GCF_002113885.1 Mizuhopecten yessoensis | reverse complement strand
ACGTAGTGTTTACTGAAGATCTGTATGTAAATCATTGATATCAGATGTAGTGTTTACTGAAGATCTGTATATTAATCATTGATGTCAGACGTAGTGTTTACTGAAGATATGTATGTAAATCATTGATATCAGACGTAGTGTTTACTGAATATTTGTATATTAAACATTGATATCAGACGTAGTGTTTAATGAAGATCTGTATGTTAATGATTGATATCAGACGTAGTGTTCAATGAAGGTCTGTATGTTAATCATTGATGTCAGACGTAGTGTTAAATGAAGATCTGTATGTTAATCATTGATGTCAGACGGAGTGTTTAATGAAGATCTGTATGTTAATGATTGATGTCAGACGGAGTGTTTACTGAAGATTTGTATGTTAATTTTTGATGTCAGACGTAGTGTTAAATGAAGATCTGTATGTTAATCATTGATGTCAGGCGTAGTGTTAAATGAAGATCTGTATTTTAATCATTGATGTCAGACGTAGTGTTTAATGAAGATCTGTATATAAATCATTGATATCAGACGTAGTGTTTACTAAAGATCTGTATGCTAATCATTGATGTCAGACGTAGTGTTTACTGAATATTTGTATATTAAACATTGATGTCAGACGTAGTGTTTAATGAAGATCTGTATGTTAATGATTGATGTCAGACGTAGTGTTTACTGAAGATTTGTATGTTAATTTTTGATGTCAGACGTAGTGTTAAATGAAGATCTGTATGTTAATCATTGATGTCAGACGTAGTGATAAATGAAAATCTGTATGTTAATCATTGATGTCTGACGTAGTGTTTAATGAAGATTTGTATGTTAATCATTGATGTCAGACATAGTGTAAAAGGAAGATTTGTATGTTAGTCGTTGATGTCAGACGTAGTGTTTAATAAAGATTTGTATGTGAATCATTGATGTCAGACGTAGTGTTGAATGAAGATATGTATATTAATCATTGATGTCTGACGTAGTGTTGAAGGAAGATCTATATATAAATCATTGATATCAGACGTAGTGTTTACTGAAGATTTGTATGTAAATCATTGATATCAGACGTAGTTTTTACTGAAGATCTGTATGTTAATCATTGATGTCAGACGTAGTGTTAAATGAAGATCTGTATGTTAATCATTGATATCAGACGTAGTGTTTACTGAAGATTTTTATGTTAATCATTGATAGCAGACGTAGTGTTTACTGAAGATCTGTATGTTAATCATTGATGTCAGACGAAGTGTTAAATGAAGATTTGTATTTTAATCATTGATGTCAGTCGTTGTGTTTAATGAAGATCTGTATTTTAATCATTGATGTCAGTTGTTGTGTTTAATGAAGATCTGTATGTTAGTCATTGATGTCAGACGTCGTGTTTACTGAAGATCTGGATGTTAATCATTGATGTAAGACGTAGTTTTTAATTAAGATTTGTATGTTAATCATTGATGTCATACGTAGTGTTTAATGAAGCTCTGTATGTAAATCATTAATGTCAGACGTAGTGTTTACTGAAGGTTTTTATGTTAATCATTGATAGCAGACGTAGTGTTTACTGAAGGTTTTTATGTTAATCATTGATGTCAGACGTAGGGTTTAATGAAGATCTGTATGTAAATCATTGATGTCAGACGTAGTGTTTAAAGGAAGATTTGTATGTTAATCATTTATATCAGACGTAGTGTTTACTGAAGATCTGTATGTAAAGCATTGATGTCAGACGTAGTGTCTAATGAAGATATGTGTGTTAATCATTGATATCAGACGTAATGTTTACTGAAGATTTGTATTTTAATCATTTATGTCAGACGTAGTGTTTAATGAAGATTTGTATTTTAATCATTGATATCAGACTTAGTGTTTACTGAAGATCTGTATGTAAATCATTGATGTCAGACGTAGTGTTTAATGAAGATTTGTATGTTAATCATTGATATCAGACGTAGTGTTTACTGAAGATCTGTTTGTAAATCATTGATGTCAGACGTAGTGTTTACTGAAGATTTGTATGTTAATCATTGATATCAGACGTAGTGTTTACTGAAGATCTGTTTGTAAATCATTGATGTCAGACGTAGTGTTTACTGAAGATTTGTATGTTAATCATTGATNGTCAGACGTAGTGTTAACTGAAGATTTGTATGTTAATCATTGATATCAGACGTAGTGTTAAATGAAGATCTGTATGTTAATCATTGATATCAGACGTAGTGTTTGATGAAGATCTGTATTTTATTCATTGATGTCAGACGTAGTGTTTAATGAAGATCTGTATTTTATTCAGATGTCAGACGTAGTGTTAAATGAAGATCTGTATTTTATTCATTGATGTCAGACGTAGTGTTAAATGAAGATGTGTATGTTATTCATTGGTGTCAGACGTATTGTTAAATGAAGATCTGTATGTTAATCAGATTGATTAATGAAGTTCGTTAAAGTTTTGACTATTTCGGGTTAGGGTTAGGGTTAGGGTTAGAAATCTCGTAGAAAATCCCGAGTTTGATAGGGTTAGGGTTAGGATAGTGCTCATCCAGACGAGAATGCTGAAGTAGTTCTTGTTTAACTGAACAAACCTTATTTATCAGAGGCGAACACTATGTCACAGTTTATACACTCTACATGTTAACATTGACTATACCCTTCAATCACCTCTTTATTGAAACCATCATTACCCGTAGTCTTTAATGAGCAGTTAAAATCAGCATAAGGTTTTAATCAATAAAATTGAGAAAAAAAACATTCTTAAAACAAAACCTGAACACGTTTTGTGCGGGGTTTTTTTGCCGTTATATTTGTTTGGAACAACTTCTTGGAAACCTTTTGAGATATATGCTGACAAGCTGTGAGTATTGATTGATTGGTTGATTGATTGATTGGTTTTACGGTTTTACGGTTTTACGTTCGCTTCACTACCGAGTAGTTCGGTTATAGCAGAGAGCTACATGTGTATATATGTCTCGACATACGGCAGTGTCAGCCGAACATCTCCTCTACTACTGCTGAGCGGCGTCTGTGTCAGCCGAACATCTCCTCTATTACTGCTGAGCGGCGTCTGTGTCAGTCGAACATCTCCTCTACTACTGCCGAGCGGCGTCTGTCTCAGCCGAACATCTCCTCTACTACTGCCGAGCGGCGTCTGACTACCCGCGTTCAGCAGTTACACTTGAAACAGGCATAACAGACAGTTTAATTTATGAGACATAACAGACAGTTTAGTTTATGAGACATAACAGACAGTTTAGTTTATGAGACATAACAGTTTAATATTAGTCTCACAGTTTTTCAATCCGTGTCCTAACGCCCCTACGTTCATCGTTGATTATGAGAGATGCGATTTGATTTGATTTTTGATTTATTTTTTCATCTGTATATAAGTAAATACTTTCAGCACTTTGACAAGAAATTTTTTGTACTCTCCCTGCGATTGTTTTTCAATAAAATATGTTTGAATGAATTAAGAAGTACCCTTGAATTTAAGTTTTACTGCCTTTTAAAATTTGGAGAAAATCCTGACAAGGAACCATGCGAAATATAGAAACTAACTCGTTTATCTTTCATAACATTTATAACAACCTTAATCATCAATAGGTAGGAGTTCTCTCCCGTTTAATGTGAAATATTGAGTTAACAACGTTAACACTACCATTATTTTTGTCTCTAAAAACGCATTATTCAAACCTACTAATATCGATGTTAAAATAGGTTCTATTAACTTACGCCAAGATATACTTTGAAAAACAAAAACGACAAAATATGGTCCAACAGTTGTCTGTATACAGAGCGGCTCTGAAAGCGGAAGCACATAGTTTTAACATTTTATATTTAATTCAACGCGACATATACGAGTCGCGAGAGATCATGATATATATGGTCGACATTGATTTACATAAAAAAAAAGTAATAGGTTTTTTTCAATGAGAAATTTATTTCCTCCTTTTAAACCGGAGGACGGTCTAGGTAAGGTGTTTCCTTTGATCTTATTGTCATGTTTATAGCCAATTCT
>NW_018407240.1:120098-125767 GCF_002113885.1 Mizuhopecten yessoensis | reverse complement strand
GGTGTGCTACATGTATCCTCTCTCCAGCAGGTGTGCTACAGGTATTCTCTCCAGCAGGTGTGCTACAGGTATCCTCTCTCCAGTAGGTGTGCTACAGGTATCCTCTCTCCAGCAGGTGTGCTACAGGTATCCTCTCTCCAGCAGGTGTGCTACAGGTATCCNAACGTTCCATTGACGCAGTTTTCCTGTTATAATACTCACAGTTTTCCTGTTATAATACTCACAGTTTTCCTGTTATAATACTCACAGTTTTCCTGTTATGATACTCACAGTTTTGCTGTTATAATTCTCACAGTTTTCCTGGTCTAATACTCACAGTTTTCCTGTTATGATACTCACAATTTTCCTCTTATAATACTCAGAGTTTTCCTGTTATAATACTCAGAGTTTTCCTGTTATAATACTCACTGTTTTCCTGTTATAATACTCACAGTTTTCCTGTTATAATACTCACAGTATGTATGTGTAGGCACGGAGTTACTTTATAGCATTCACAGTGAATTCTGTCCGTTACTTTAGCACGATGTTTTTTGTCAAACGGAAGCTTCCTGTAAACCGAACCTATTGTATATCAGATGATTCTAGAATAACAAATGAGTGTGAGAAGAAAACATTTCAATATTACAAAAAGACAAAACCGTGAAATGATTCATGATCAAGACATATAGGCGTTATCTGATAGCCAGGGTTATTGATCTCCGAGATAACTAAGCCACGGTTATTGATCTCCGAGATAACTAAGCCAAGGTTATTGATCTCCGAAATAACTAAGCCAAGGTTATTGATCTCCGAGATAACTAAGCTAAGGTTATTGATCTCCGAGATAACTAAGCCAAGGTTATTGATCTCCGAGATAGCTACATTTGTACGGTTTTTAGAGTAATTTTACACGTTTCAGATTCCGGTAAAAACGTCACTCTCAATAATGATGATTATACACTAAATTATCATTATTGGGGTGGCATTTTTACCGAAAATTGATCTAAACCCCTAAAACATGTAAAGTTACTCAAAACACCTTAGTTTAGGTCCAAATATATACCTGTAACAAATATATACCTGTAACAAATATATACCTGTAACTAATATATACCTGTAACAAATCCTCAGGTCCCTGTGGACCAGTCTCCATAACACATTGGAAGGGAGACTACTCTGTTGCGCTTAGTGAATAAAACGATGTGACCTGATTTAAATTTGTACCTAAAACAGTATGTAAGCGGTTTATACAAAGCTCTTACCAGTAGCGTCACACGCAAATCAATGTAGACAACAATAACGATTAAAGTTAAACAATCGACCTAGTCACAATGTGTAATTTTATCTGATGTAGAATTAAATGTTGACAGGGTATTACGTTCAGAGCGAGGTGACTAGATCTCTCAGTATCGTTCCCATCGCTAGCCTGTCGAGCACGAGGAATTTGTTGTATACTCGTCTAGTGGTAATAGGACACACCTTCGCGACACGGCTATTCAGTATATAAATAGCTGACGGAGAATGACGATCGAGTGTTTTACGTATACTCGGTACTAGATCTGGATGTAAGGAGGAAGTCCCCGGGCTCCCGGGAATCCATCGGGTCGTACACAGGTAAGTACGTATACCGGGTTTTTGTATTGTAATCTGTATATAGTGTGTTGTTCTACGCGTGTACGGAGATTTGCACGAAGTCAATATTGACAAATATAAGCCTATGGAGTATATATTGATTTTGTATTGTATCTTGTTTCTTGTTGTATACGAAGCACATGTATAACACATGTGCTTGTGTATGTCACACATGTGCGTAACATATATATGGTGCTGTTTACGTGCTGTGTGTGAACTCTTAACACAGTAATGAATCAGCCAGCGTTTCGATATATGGACAGGTATTCTCATGATGTAAGGTATATGTTGTGTACAGTTATTGTATATGTGTGAACGTGTCATATATTGTAGGTAAACGGTGTGGTATACAGGTGTATATATATAACGTAAGGGAGGTTCAAGTTGCTGTTTATTCACCGTATGTATGTTGTACTTTGGCGCTGTTGAATTGCAGACACTATGCATACATTCAATGATGACATTCAAAGTATGCAATTTTGAACGAAAGTTTGACCCTGTATCCCGTGACTCGGGTTTATTAGTACGCGGTGGCCACCCGGCCGTTTTTTTAACTATTTCATCTGATAAACATGTGCGTGTGCGTGTCCAATTACAAAGCTCAGTATGTGGAGTAGACTGTGGATTTATGGTCACGAGCAAATGTTGGTTTATCAGACAATCACACACACTCACACTCCCTCCCTCAAAAGTACCTCATTCTAACTTCACACCGGGGACGGAGTTACGGGTGGTACAGAGCAAAGTAAGCTGAACATGTCTTGCCATCGTGCAGCAAAACCTTAATTTGTCTGTCCTAGCAGTTGAAGAACTCGACAGCAGGGATGTATGCAGTAGAAATAGAAGAATGTTTACTAGTGACCTATGATGTTTACTAGTGACCTATGATGTTTACTCGTGACCTAGGATGTGTACTCGTGACCTATGAAGTTTACTCGTGACCTATAATGTTTACTCGTGACCTATGATGTTTACTCGTGACCTATGATGTTTACTCGTGACCTATGATGTTTACTCGTGACCTATGATGTTTACTCGTGACCTATGATGTGTACTCGTGACCTATGAGGTATACTCGTGACCTATAATGTTTACTCGTGACCTATGATGTTTACTCGTAACCTATGATGTTTACTCGGGACCTATGATGTTTACTCGTAACCTATGATGTTTACTCGTAACCTATGATGTTTACTCGTGCCCTATGATGTTATGTATAGGGACTTTGGAACTATAAAGTTAACCAGACTCTCTGACGGGTTGTAATATAACCAGCTAACTTGTTGTAACATAAAGGGACTTTGAAGCTATACGGTTAACCAAACTCCCTGACGGGTTGTTATGTATAGGGACTTTGGAACTATAAATTTAACCAAACTCTCTGACGGGTTGTTATGTATAGGGACTTTGGAACTATAAAGTTAACCAGACTCCCTGACGGGTTGTTATGTATAGGACTTTGGAACTATAAAGTTAACCAGACTATCTGACGGTTGTTATGTATAGGGACTTTGGAACTATAAAGTTAACCAGACTCCCTGACAGGTTGTTATGTATAAGGACTTTGGAACTATACAGTTAACCAAACTTTCTGACGGGTTGTTATGTTTAGGGACTTTGAAGCTATAAATTTAACCAAACTCTCTGACGGGTTGTTATGTATAGGGACTTTTGAACTATAAAATTAACCAAACTCCCTGAAGGGTTGTTATGTCTAGGGACTGTGGAAATAAAAAGTTAACCAAACTATCAGACTAGTTGTAATATAACCAGCTAACTTGTTGTAAATTTAACCAGACTCCCTAACGGGTTGTTATCTATAGGGACTTTGGAACTATAAAGTTAGCCAGACTCTCTGACGGGTTGTTGTGTATAGGGACTTTGGAACTTTAAAGTTAACCAGACTCTCAGACGGGTTGTTATGTATAGGGACTGTGGAAGTATAAAGTTAACCAGACTATCTGACGGGTTGTTATGTATAGGGACTTTGGAACTATAAAGTTAACCAGACTCTCTGACGGGTTGTTATGTAACCAGCTAACTTGTTGTAAATTTAACCAGACTCCCTGACCTGTTGTTATTTATAGGGGCTTTGGAACTATAAAGTTAACCAGACTCCCTGACGGGTTGATGTGTATAGGGACTTTGGAACTATAAAGTTACCCAGACTCTCTGACGGGTTGTTATGTATAGGACTTTGGAACTATAAAATTAACCAGACTCTCTGGCGGGTTGTTATTTACAGGGACTTTGGAACTATAAAGTTAACCAGACTATCTTACGGGTTGTTATGTATAGGGACTTTGGAACTGACGGGTTGTTATGTATAGGGACTTTGTAACTATAAAGTTAACCAGACTCTCTGACGGGTTGTTATTAGGGACTTTGGAACTATAAAGTTAACCAGACTCCCTAACGGGTTGTTATGTATAGGGACTTTGGAACTGACGGGTTGTTATGTATAGGGACTTTGAAACTATAAAATTAACCAAACTCTCTGACGGGTAGTTATGTATAGGGACTTTGGAACTATAAAATTAACCAGACTCTCTGGCGGGTTGTTATTTACAGGGACTTTGGAACTATAAAGTTATGTATATGGACTTTGGAACTATAAAGTTAACCAGACTTTCTGACGGGTTGTTACGTATAGGGACTTTGGAACTATAAAGTTAACAAGACTCTCTGACGGGTTGTTATGTAACCAGCTAACTTGTTGTAAATTTAACCAGACTCCCTGACCTGTTGTTATTTATAGGGACTTTTGAACTATAAAGTTAACCAGACTCTCTGACGGGTTGTTATGTCTAGGGACTTTGGAACTATAAAGTTAACCAGACTTTCTGACGGGTTGTTATGTATAGGGACTCTGAAGCTATAAATTTAAACAGACTCTCTGACGGGTTGTTATGTATAGGACTTTGGAACTATAAAATTAACCAGACTCTCTGACGGGTTGTTATGTCTAGGGACTTTGGAACTATAAAGTTAACCAGACTTTCTGACGGGTTGTTACGTATAGGGACTTTGAAGCTATAAAGTTAACCAAACTCCCTGACGGGTTGTTATGTATAGGGACTTTGAAACTATAAAATTAACCAAACTCTCTGACGGGTTGGTATATGTATAGGGACTTTGGAACTATAAAGTTAACCAGACTTTCTGACGGGTTGTTATGTATAGGGACTCTGAAGCTATAAATTTAACCAGCCTCTCTGACGGGTTGTTATGTATAGGGACTGTGGAAGTATAAAGTTAACCAGACTATCTGACAGGTTGTTATGTATAGGGACTTTGGAACTATAAAATTAACCAGACTCTCTGACGGGTTGTTATGTATAGGGACTTTGGAACTATAAAATTAACCAGACTCTCTGACGGGTTGTTATTTACAGGGACTTTGGAACTATAAAGTTATGTATATGGACTTTGGAACTATAAAGTTAACCAGACTCCCTGACGGGTTGTTCTATAGGGACTTTGGAACTATAAAGTTACCCAGACTCTCTGACGGGTTGTTATGTATAGGACTTTGGAACTATAAAATTAACCAGACTCTCTGACGTGTTGTTATTTACAGGGACTTTGGAACTATAAAGTTATGTATATGGACTTTGGAACTATAAAGTTAACCAGACTCCCTGACGGGTTGTTATGTATAGGGACTTTGAAGCTATAAAGTTAACCAGACTCTCTGATGGGTTGTTATGTATATGGACTTTGAAGCTATAAAGTTAACCAAACTCCCTGACGGGTTGTTATGTATAGGGACTATGGTACTATAAAGTTAACCAAACTATCAGACTAAGTGTAATATAATCAGCTAACTTATTGTATATTTTACCAGACTCTCTGACGGGTTGTTATGTATAGGGACTTTGAAACTATAAAATTAACCAAACTCTCTGACGGGTTGGTATGTATAGGGACTTTGGAACTATAAAATTAACCAAACTCTCTGACGGGTAGTTATGTATAGGGACTTTGGAACTATAAAGTTAACCAGACTCCCTGACGGGTTGTTATGTATAGGGACTTTGGAACTATAAAGTTAACCA
>NW_018407240.1:98652-115611 GCF_002113885.1 Mizuhopecten yessoensis | reverse complement strand
GCACAGGAGCAGCATGTGATGGAGACAGTATCCTATTCGGCACTGATGTGTGGAACCACACTGATATGTAGCACAGGAGCAGCATGTGATGGAGACAGTATCCTATTCGGCACTGATGTGTGGAACCACACTGATATGTCGCACAGGAGCAGCATGTGATGGAGACAGTATTCTATTCGGCACTGATGTGTGGAACCACAATGATATGTAGCACAGGAGCAGCATGTGATGGAGACAGTATCCTATTNAACTTTCAGAATCGTTGAAATACAGAGACATTTTCAAGCTATCAAGCTAACCAGAATCTGGGACCTCGGAAGGCCTGTGTGTTTATTGATCCCCATCCCTCTCCTATGTTTTCCGTGTTTACCCTCTCTGTGGTGCCTGACATGGCAGGGACTTGTTCACACCGTCAAGTGATAGACATGGACTAACACATATCCACAGAGGGTGAGTATTTAACGTACAGTTCAACGCGTGCATTACATGTTTGTGAACGAGAAAATCACCGACTTCAATATCATGTTCAATAACAGAGCATATTGTTATTATTTCATGGTGTGGTAAAGGATCAAAGGCGTCGTTATGTATCTAAGGCGTCGAAAAGGATATAAGGCGTGGTAAAGTGTTTAAGGCGTTGTAAAGGATCAAAAGGCGTGGTAAAGGATCTAAGGCTTGTTAAAGTATCTTAGGCGTCGTAAAGAAACTAAGGCGTGGTAAATGATCAAAGGCGTCGTAATGGATATAAGGCGTGGTAAAGGATCCAGGGTGTGGTAAAGGATCTAAGGCTTGGTAAAGGGATCTAAGGTGTGATAAAGGATTTTCGGTGTAGTAAAGTGTCTAAGGCGTGGTATAATATATAAGGCGTGGTAAAAGATCTAAGGCGTGGTAAAAGATCTATGGCGTGGTAAAGGATATTAGGCGTCGTAAAGAAACTAAGGCGTGGTAAAGGATCAAAGGCGTCGTAATGGATCTAAAGCGTCGTAAAGGATATAAGGCGTGGTAAAGTGGCTAAGGCGTTGTAAAGGATCATAGGTGTGATAAAGGATCTAAGGTGTGATAAAGTGGGTAAGGCGTGGTAAAGTGACTAAGGTATGAACATGGATCGAAGGTGTGGTTAAGGATCTATGGTGTGATAAAGGATATAAGGCGTGGTAAAGTGGCTAAGGCGTTGTAAAGGATCATAGGTGTGATAAAGGATCTAAGGTGTGATAAAGTGGCTAAGGCGTGGTAAAGTGTCTAAGAGATGGATCTAATATCGCGATATGTTTCCTGTTATGACAGCTTTAAGTGCAACTATTGAATGAAGAAGCTGTGTGGAACCACACTAATATGTCGCACAGGGGCAGCATGTGATGGAGACAGTATCATATTCGGCACTGATGTGTGGAACCACACTGATATGTCGCACAGGAGCAGCATCTGATTGAGACAGTATCCTATTCGGCACTGATGTGTGGAACCACACCGATATGTCGTACAGGAGCAGCAGGTGATGGAGACAGTATCCTATTCGACACTGATGTGTGGAACCACACTGATATGTCGTACATGAGCAGCTGGTGATGGAGACAGTATCCTATTCGGCACTGATGTGTGGAACCACACGGATATGTCGTACAGGAGCAGCAGGTGATGGAGACAGTATCCTATTCGGCACTGATGTGTTGAGCCACACTGATATGTAGCACAGGAGCAGCATGTGATGGAGACAGTATCCTATTCGGCACTGATGTGTGGAACCACACTGATATGTCGCACAGGCGCAGCATGTGATGGAGACAGTATCCTATTCGGCACTGATGTGTTGAACCACACTGATATGTAGCACAGGAGCAGCATGTGATGGAGACATTATCCTATTTGGCACTGATGTGTGGAACCACACCGATATGTAGCACAGGAGCAGCATGTGATGGAGACAGTATCCTATTCGGCATTGATGTGTGGAACCACACTGATATGTCGTACAGGAGCAACATGTGATGGAGACAGTATCATATTCGGCATTGATGTGTGGAACCACACTGATATGTAGCACAGGAGCAACATGTGATGGAGACAGTATCATATTCGACACTGATGTGTGTATTCAAACATACCACTTTGCTATTACTTACATTACTTTCAGCATCTTTTACAAGAAGATTGACACGCGGAAATAAGTTTTATTACTGAATACTATCGTATATGTTTTATTACTGAATACTATCGTATATGTTTTATTACTGAATACTATCGTATATGTTTTATTACTGAATACTATACTCCAATGTCTGTAGCCAGGGTTCCGTTCAGGAGACTTTCGTCCGTGGACTGCAATTTCAAGCATGCCCACTAAGCCTTTCTCGTTTAAAAATCACTGTATCGGCCCCTGCAACCTATCACTTCGATCTCGATCGCTCGGCGGGCTATATCCATAGATCGCTTGTCATGGTGCGAATCACTCCGAATACCAGCTAAGTTTGTAAACAAAGTTAGCTTAAGTTCATGGATACTGGACCAGACAATAAGAGCATAAGATGAGTCACGTGATTGAATTCACTTACATAATCCCCCCCCCCCCCCCCCTTATTGTCCAAATTCTACTAAAATGACTCTAACAAGTGAATTGTGTTATTCTTTGCAAAATAGAAAAGCAGCGCGCGTGCACGTGCCTATTCATTCACATCCGAAATTACATATTTTCAGAAAATCTTTGACAACATTCTCCATTGCAGTCTTGAGCTATAATACACTTGATCTTAGATAGATAATTACAACAGCTGAACTTTCTAAGAAAAGCCGTAATATTTTCGCCGGCCAGATGTTCGCCATTTGTCCTAGTGAACACTGTGTCTTTAAACCCGTTCTAAGAATTAGGTTTTGGCGTTCCTAATATGAATCGAACCCTAAGTTCCCTTATCGTAGATTACATATGATAGATAGGAGATGTTTTATACGGCATATTAACGAATCACTAAAACTGATATCGATTCGACGGTTATGTGAGCATGGCCTTTCTGTCCATCCTGTTTGCTATATGGGTCGTATCCCGGAAACTCTAATTTAATATTTGATGAAAAATCCGGACCATTTAGTGGTACCACTTGTTATGGTTATAAAAAAAAAATCCTGTGACGGATTCATCAATATCAGAATATCAGGAACAGACTTATTAACGACATACATATCAATATAGTATTTATAGATTTGTTTATTTTTCATTTGAGTTATCGAAATGAACAATAACGTATAATGTTGTACACTTGTAAACTCGTTATTGGCAGTTCATACCAAAAGCCTTTTTGCTTATAGGTACATACATCTATACATATAACATTATCTACATTAGACAGGAGAGTGACATCACAATAGTTAAATATTATTTCTGACCGAGTACTTACCTAACTGTAAAAGTGCATACATAGATTTGCATTCGTTACAACACGTTGTGTTTATGAAAACCATGTCGTTCGATGATTCTGTAATGTTTTTATAAGAAGGACTCAAAGAGGAGAGAAACAAATTATAAATAATTGATATGCTATTTATTTTTATCAACATAACTAGCAATGCCCCATATACCAACAGAAAACCCGAAATGTAACAATTTTTAAACAGCTGTTGCAAAAATTCTGTCAGCCCCTTTCAAATCGAAAATCGAATAGGATCGAAACATTCTGAACATTTCTCCGACTGTGGGCATGCTACGTCGAACAACTCCGTATTGTTTCATGGAGGAGACTATCGACCAATAGAAATTAAATCGGGTCCCATTTTGTAAGACACCAAAATGGAACTGATAGTGAGGCTATATGTATTATACTTTCCAAAAAGCATTGCTCAATAGATGTAAGAGCAGTATGCATTGTCGGCGGCGCCATTAAAGACTCCAAGAACGGAGAGTAGTCTTGTCGGATACGACGAAGCAATCATCGGGAGTGTACTGTTGGCTCTGGATTGGATATGAATCCTGCCTTAAGTGTCCCGTCCTGGTGATAGATGGAACTCTCTAACTCTGACACCTCGGAGTCGCGATCCAGTTCCAAACCGGAAATTGGTCCTCTCTGCGTTGTTCCTGCCTGTGGCGGTCATTCAGGCAAAATTTTACTTTGAAATCTCAGACCCGAGTGCCAACCTGATGTGTTGCATCATCCTAAACAGACGTGGGCATGCTAATTTGACATACACTGGATGCGCTGTTTGAGTTTACGTGTCTGCAGATGATTTGGCCACTCAATAACCATTTTGGTGTTCCATCACGGCATCGACAAATGGCGTTCCACCTGGTCACAATAGTCTGGCATCGAGCTAGTCAGAGGAACGAATAGTTAAAAAGGGAGAAAGGGAAATGAATGTATGTCTGAATTCGAAGGGTTGTAATGGGGGCTGCAGATCAGATGTGATATATTCGATTCAACCGAGAAGACGGCACTGATGATAACCACAAATTCTGCAGGTTCCTCAAATAAGTAACCTGATACGAGCATATTTTGGGAGTTTTCCAGCCTTTCACTAATCCTATAAATACATATGTACATGTATGTATTATCTGTACTACCTAAAACTCTGCTACGCATAGGATCCTAGCTCCAGGCATATGAACTCATTCACCCCTGAAATTTCATAATGAACTTTTCCAACCTCTGAATTGGAAGAGTTTAGATATGTCTTCAATGGTTAATGATTTAACTAGCATTTCAACAATTACATCTGTCCCGCCCGTTCCAAGCTTTTTACTTCAGACGATGTTATTTTCATTTTCCTATTGCTTCTTTACATTTGTCTTTATAACCTCCCTCCCCAAGCCACTTTAGATCCCCTTTACATTTTTTTTTTTTAACCCCCCCCCCCCCAAAGCCCCTTTAGATCCCCTTTACATTTGTCTATCTAACCTCCCTCCCCAAGCCACTTTAGATCCCCTTTACATTTGTCTTTCTAACCTCCCTCCCCAAGCCACTTTATATCCCTTTTACAATGAAACGTTTACCCACACTACAAATAATTGCCGGACGCTAATACTCAGTAATCTGGTTACATTAGACAGGTAATTGCTATATCAACAATCTGGACAAATTTATTCTGAATATTTCATTGGCAACTTGAGTGCCGTGACTTACACGGATCCATAATATACAGTAAAAAATCGTTATATTAAAGGGTCCAAACATTGGCATAGCGACGAACTGCTCGCTGGTAAATGTAGCATTCGTGTTCCAGAACTAACCTTGATCAATAATTGTTTTCATTCTCATACATGTACGTACAGTCAGTAGTAAGTTAACTATTTGTACTTAATTGGTCGTTTCCGCCACGCTTGAAATGCAGACATAATGACAGCTGTGACGACCTAATACCGACTCCGTTTGCCATATATTTCACGTATCCATTCAAATATATAAAATTGATTTGTTTGAAAACAAACATCAAATTCCAGACATTGTTTTGCTGTGATGACGATTATTTTGAATACCAACTGGTGCAGGATTTATTTTAGATGTTTACATGGACGAAAATGTATATATAGTTTATAAAGCATTATTATTTGATAGTACATACTAGTAAGCGCTTTACTTAAACGAAACCGGGCGGTTCAGTGTAACAGTGTATTTCTTTCTGATGTACAGTTTTCGTAAAGATCTTGTCCCTCGAGTTGTGGTCAAATGTAGACTGGAAAGCGTCTTATTAAACAGCGGCCCCCGGATATTTCTCTTAATACTGCTGTCTCCTTGAGTTAGACCCATCATTTCGAAAATCCTTAAGCCGTCACTGTCATTTACCAAAATACTCTACATTTAGATTAAATATATCCCGCAGTTACTAATGCACGAATATAGCATTTAACAAATGTAACCGGAAACTTGACAAAGTGATCACGTGGTTATCATGTGCGCGAGCCTTGATCGTGTCCTAATAGCAAGGTCATTGTCATGATGGGTTCGGAAACGGATCATGGAAGGCCTGTTACAAGATTAAGTGGAATAGCAATACTGACCTTATCGACAATGGTGTTCCTCGTAAAGTCAGCTGATCTACAATTAATTCGACAGTACGGACGCTAATTAATTATTTATGGTAATACTAACCTGACACGACAAAGGATATTGACATATCCATGGAAATCGACATCTGGTATATCTGGTGTCAACTGTAATGCATGTTTCATGTTGGTAGCCACAGCTGGTGTAACACCACTGTAACTCACTTTTATAATTAAACTTTACATTATTACGAATTATGTCGAAAAATTCATTGAAAATATCAAATTCAAAAATGTATTGATGTTAAATTGTCATCATAATGGTTTCCAATATGCATTTAACACGGTAGCATTTTGAATTACGACACACGTGTTCTCAACAAATGCAGGAAAAATGCAACGTTTTTCCAAATGTGCCGCTCAAAATGTAAAAATAATGTTTAACCATTGTTTTTCAACACTTTAAAAGGAAATGTTTCCAATGTATATGTATATTTAAAGCACACTTATATTGATGTTGTAATTAAGTTTATGCGAGGGAAGTGCTTTTCAATAAAGGAAAAAGTTGTACAATTCGTATGATAAAGATATGTATGTTTATGGAGAGGTATAAATCTAAAAGCATTTTATTTTACTGAGCGACCGACAACTGGCTATATGATTCATTGTCAGTAACCTGTGTAATGTGTGCTGTTTAAACAGCAACCGATTCATTCCATCCACATGCTACTTTGTTATGACATCGGTTCCTGCAAGTGACTGTTTATGTATTCGGGACAGTTGGTAACGCTCAATACTGACCTGAGTGGCTCTGTCGGAACTATGCTGATGTACGTGCCTTGCTATGTTATTTGTCAATATATAAATATGACATTCATTAGCAGGTGATAGTGAATATTGTCAACCCGAGAAAACCATTGTCACCCGAGGCGAAGGATGACAATGGTTTTCTCGGGTTGACAATATTCACTGTCACCTGCTAATGAATGTCATATCTATTTTGTTACACCAAAAGTCAATGTAGCTCAGAAACGGCAGCAAACCTCGATAATGACATCTTGTTTGTTGATAGTCTGCTGTTTACAATCGCTATCGCACCGGCGCTTGATGAAATTGGCTGTTGCCGTCAAACGTTCTTGTGACCATCACGTTGGGGAAACGAAGCGGTGCACGCACATTTTTTGCGCATGTGATATTTTTCACTGTCTCATGGCAATATCACCCGCGCCCCTTAAAACCAATGTATTTTCGGAGGGTGACAGAGATTTTTGTTTAATTTTCTCCCAACCAATCAAATAGCTAGAAATTCACTTGAGGTGTAACAAAGTGAATTGATCAATGGGAGAGCAGCATTTAAAGAAATAATCCTCGCGATTTTAATGTGTCGTCTTAATCACATGTCATTCACTAGACTATAGATGATAGGTGATATCTCTTCGGTAAGTGACTTTGTCGACTGCAAACGTACTAAATAGATTATTCCGTTGCATAATTTATTGTAGCCTGTTTTGGACTTCTAAAGACCACAAGTGAAATTTTCAAGATTGTACAGCTCTTTGTTTGTATTGAGATTGCAAGGCATTTATGATAATGACGCACCGAATATGGTAATTTATTATATATATATATATATTGCATGTAACTATCTTCATTATTATCTGTTTTAACCACTGACGTTAAAAGCGACAAGTAGAAAACTCCATAGAGATTAACGACTGGCAGCGCATCATCTCTAACACCCTACACAACTAATAAGTACAATTGCAATATAATGTGCTTGTATTCAGAGGAAACCAAATTCAAATACGCAATAGGGCGTAGCTCTGACGTCACTGGCTACAATACATAATACCATAAAGGTCGTCCACTGTATATAACTTTATAAATACTATGTATAGGTACCATGACTTCACAAGTATACTAATTAGTATTGTTGGCGACGAAGCTGTTTATGTCGGATATTTCTAGGGTTCACAGTTTCCCCACCAGCTCACTAGTACACGCTGTACTTGGTTCTATGCCCAGAGTACCAGTAATTCGGCCTCCGTTATAGACGTTGGCGGTAGACCGTGAGGTCTGGAGGGACAATTTCCATTGACAGGTATCCCTCGTCTAGTGACAAGCTCGCGCGGTGAACTTGTTTGTCCATGAAGTCGTCTGGACAGCCACTGGACTGGTCAGACTTTTGCTACAGTAGGCGCGATATGTGATTGTGCTCATCGCCGCTAGAGCAATGGCGGGCTCATTTTGCACAACAGGTTCTGCCTGTGTGTTAATTATGTAGTATTCATTGATTTATTTTGTAAATATTTGAGTACTCTCAGAACGAAAACTAGGACTGTACTTAGAAGGATCTGTTCCGGTTATTGTTTATAGCTGACGCGGTTCTATAAAACACTAGATATTCATTATTCCAAATCGATAATTTCATGGAGATTTTGGAAATGCCAGACGCCGGAAACGTCTCAGTGAGTGAATCACGAAGTCAAGCGGAAGTGTTATATGGTTGTGGATGTGATGCTCTGACAAAGTGTTCTGTGACCATCGTCTGTGTTTTATTTTGACGAACTGTTCTATTAGGGCCTGATTTATGTTCTGACAAGGTGTTCACTGTTGGTCCGTGTGTATTTACGTTCTGACAAAGTGTTCACTGTTGCTCCGTGTTACGTTCTGACAAAGTGTTCACTGTTGCTCCGTGTTATGTTCTGACAAAGTGTTCACTGTTGGTCCGTGTTATGTTCTGACAAAGTGTTCACTGTTGCTCCGTGTTACGTTCTGACAAGGTGTTCACTGTTGCACCGTATTATGTTCTGACAAAGTGTTCACTGTTGCACCGTGTTACGTTCTGACAAAGTGTTCACTGTTGCTCCGTGTTATGTTCTGACAAAGTGTTCACTGTTGGTCCGTGTTATGTTCTGACAAAGCGTTCACTGTTGCTCCGTGTTATGATCTGACTAAATGTTCTCTGACGTGTTATACCGAGGATATTCTAAGATACTTCTATATAAGTGTGACGTGTAGTTTTGGATACATCGTTTATAGGTATTAGCGAGGCTTGATGTATAGCCATGGAAGATACGGAGAAAAACGGGACTGTGGTCGTGGATATCCCTCAGGACCTACCCCTAGACATGCTTCCCCCGATCGTAGGTCGCATGGAGCTCGACCTTCCTGATGATAGGAGGAGTAACACGAGTCGGCGTTCCAGTC
The DNA here is from genome assembly GCF_002113885.1 of Mizuhopecten yessoensis. Taxonomy (NCBI): domain Eukaryota; kingdom Metazoa; phylum Mollusca; class Bivalvia; order Pectinida; family Pectinidae; genus Mizuhopecten; species Mizuhopecten yessoensis. The sequence continues at coordinate 106,439 of NW_018407240.1, read as the reverse complement.
TGCCCCCTCCACCAGACTCTCATCTACCTCTGGAGGAGGGCAACACCAACGTGCCCCCATCAACACGCTTCCAGTACGTATACACTTTTTATGGTTTGATGTGAATTAATTTGGTATAAATGACATAGTCATGGTATAGACAATGTGAATTGGTCGTTCAATTTATAGAATTTGTATCTTATGATCGTACTGACTCTGTGACGTAATTTGTAAAAGCTGTCGTTATAATACTGGTGCTGTTTGTTCAGGCATAGTTAGATGAATATAAACAGTTATATCGACCTGTGCATGTTCGGGGAAAGATTAGACCTGCTGTTTCACCACTGTATGTCGTTTGAGGCGACTAACGTGGGGCCAGACTCGGATCCTTACCTGCATAGGATTTTAGTTTCCTTTTGTTTTCTCTTACTCACATACACTTATGTCATCGTTATAACAACTTCGTTGTTCTTTGTTGTAAAGGTGCTTCATGACTATAGTGAGGTATACAATTATCTTATGATATATATACGTAATTCTATAGTGATCGTATGGGTAGTAAGGTATGTAAGTGTGGTATAGTTTAGATACAGTTGACACAGATCGTATGGGTGGTAAGGTATGTAATTGTGGAATAGTTTAGATACAGTTGACAGAGATCGTATGTGTAGTAAGGTATGTGATTGTGGTATAGTTTAGATACAGTTGATAGAGATCGTATGGGTGGTAAGGTAGGGAATTGTGGAATAGTTTAGATACAGTTGACACAGATCGTGTGGGTGGTAAGGTATGTAATTGTGGAATAGTTTAGATACAGTTGACATAGATCGTATGGGTAGTAAGGTATGTGATTGTGGTCTAGTTTAGATACAGTTGACAGAGGTCGTATGGGTAGTAAGGTATGTGATTGTGGTATAGTTTAGATACAGTTGATAGAGATCGTATGGGTGGTAAGGTAGGTAATTGTGGAATAGTTTAGATACAGTTGACCCAGATCGTATGGGTAGTAAGGTATGTGATTGTGGTATAGTTTAGATACAGTTGACAGAGATCGTATGGGTAGTAAGGTATGTAAGTGTGGTATAGTTTAGATACAGTTGAGAGATCGTATGGGTAGTAAGGTATGTAATTGTGGTATAGTTTAGATACAGTTGACAGAGATCGTATGTGTAGTATGGTATGTGATTGTGGTATTGTTTAGATACAGTTGACAGAGATCGTATGGGTAGTGAGGTATGTAATTGTGGTATAGTTTAGATACAGTTGACACAGATCGTATGCGTAGTAAGGTATGTAATTGTGGAATAGTTTAGATACAGTTGACACAGATCGTATGGGAAGTAAGGTATGTAATTGTGGTATAGTTTAGATACAGTTGGCACAGATCGTATGGGTAGTAAGGTATGTAAGTGTGGTATAGTTTAGATACAGTTGAGAGATCGTATGGGTAGTGAGGTATGTAATTGTGGTATAGTTTAGATACAGTTGGCACAGATCGTATGGGTAGTAAGGTATGTAAGTGTGGTATAGTTTAGATACAGTTGAGAGATCGTATGGGTAGTGAGGTATGTAATTGTGGTATAGTTTAGATACAGTTGACACAGATCGGATGGGGAGTAAGGGATGTAATTGTGGGATAGTTTAGATACAGTTGACACAGATCGTATGGGTAGTAAGGTATGTGATTGTGGTATAGTTTAGATACAGTTGACAGAGATGGTATGGATAGTAAGGTATGTGATTGTGGTATAGTTTAGATACAGTTGACAGAGATCGTATGGGTGGTAAGGTATGTGATTGTGGTATAGTTTAGATACAGTTGACGGATCTGCTACCTCACTAATATACCATGTCAAAGTCACCCATCATAGCAAGGTGTTAACGATGACGAACGTTAAACAGGGAACAACAGCTACCATTTTCAGGACTTTAGTATGTCCCGAAAACAAAACCCGTTGTTAGGAAGTTATAAAGATCCCTAAACCAGGTTTGGTTTAGTATTGTTTGACGTCCTATCAACAGCTATGGTCATTTAAGGACGGCCTCCGCTGTGTGCAAGATACATGCGTGTAGTGTATGCGTGTGTGTTTTGGGAGGCTGCGATATATGTTCGTGTATGTAACCTTGTGATAGCGCGGAACTGATGCCGACTTTATAGTGCTACTTCACTGAAACATACTGCCGAAGACACCCAGCAGGACATCCCACCCGGTCACATTATACTGACAACGGGCGAACCAGTCGTCCCACTCCTAAATTGCTGAACGTTAAGCAGGAGTAGAATTGCCTCGGCCAGGGGACAGAACCCAAAGCCTTCCTCACAGGGGCGAACGCTCAACTAAAGGCCAAAAGTGAGGCATTGTCAAGGAAAACATTAGGAAGAAGAAAGTTGTTAGGAAAGAAGAGAAAAGATGAGATCATGCAATGGGGGCAGCAGGTACAATTATTACGCCCTACCTGCAGGGACATCCCTAAACTGTCGTACGGTTTAGGTATAACGGTTGTGTGATAAGGTATTCAATGGTCGTTTTCTCATGTATTCTAGTCATATGACGTGATCAATAATTTCCGTATAAGTGGTATATAGTGGTTATGTATACATTTGTAATTAGGCTAGATAAATGATGATATAACTCTGTGCTGGACATTGATCAGACACGTTGTATTACAATGCATTAGACATACTAGTGTTGTTGTAATACGCTAATGATGTCTAACTCTTTGGTGAGCTCAAATCGTTACCTATCACAAACTGCCGCATCTCACTGCCCCCGTCGGTATTTACGGTTCTGGAATCATTATTTAAAGTAAACAACACCCATCTGAATTCAGTATCTTGTTATACTATTATCTACGCCTGTATAAACAGAAATGGTCAGCAGAGAGATCGCCATTGATTGATACAAGTGGCCTTTATAAGTCTGTAATGGTGTTGATCCGAGCTAGTTGACCATTATACCCGTACATTCCAATATATGTTCACACATACTGACAATAATATTATTTTTCATAATTATACACGTGTACTATTTTAAGCATCGTACGTATTCTTACAAAACCCGAACATATCGCAGCCTCCCAAAATACACACACATACACTACACGCATGCATCTTGCACACAGGGGAGGCCGTCCTTAAATGACCTTAGCTGTTAATAGGACGTTAAACAAAATCAAACAAACATACAAACAAATCTTACAAACCCCGCAGGAGATGTCCTTTTTTTGTTTAACATTAACAGAGACTAAATGTACGATGTAAAGAACTTTATACAAAATGTAATATAAGGGTTATTATTTCCTCGAAATGTATTCAATAACTGTTAATTGGGTTATTGCGTCATCACAATTTATGAACAAGGATGTTTATTGACCAGTTTGAAGTGATAACTCCAAACCCAGAATCAGAAATCCTAATTGTGAGCCGGAAAGTGAGGAAATGATATTGAAAGGTTACAACGTAGTCTTCATCCATGATTCATTCCAAATTGGGATTTTTTATTGACCGTAAGAAAGGTGTCGACTGGATTTAATATCCAACATTGTGACACACTATTTTGGTGCACAATCGTGTTGGTGATTGGCTCGTGTCAAAATCAATTCAATAACTCTAAAACTGATATCCTTTCACATTATGACGTGAATCACGATGCCACTCGCATAACGTTAAGTGATATATAGATTATATTTCCAAATGTGACTTTTGTATTGAAAGTAGCACAAAGGTCTAACATATCAGAAATATGGGGTCTATGCAAGTCTATGGGGTGAAAGGTCAACAATGTTTGATCAATCTTTGTATGGTTTTCAGACGCTGCCGATGGAAGGTCAGAGCGCTTGTCGAACACCTTCTTTTCCGCCTTTTCACCGTCATCCTCATCCTCGTGGACATCTCCCTAGTCATCGTCGATTTCTGTGCCACCCTAGACGAATCGACGTCACAAAAAATTACCATCACATCACGAGCCATAATCATATACTTCGTTGTGGAGATCATACTTCGAATATTCGCAAAAGGGTGAGCTCCCAGCAGTATGTAAATGGTAAACTATATGTATCAGTGTGGGCTGCCTTAGGTTAAGTGAATAATATTACCACGTATACTTTTAGTTTATATCACGATGATAACCAAAACTAGAGGCAGTTTCTCAGTATTTATCATTTTTGTAAAAAATAATGTTTAGTTAATTAATAAAATACGATTCCGTCCCTCGCCATTTGAAGATTATTGCTCTGCTCAATCACGTTTCATGATAAAAGACTGATTCTAACTATATGTAGGATTGTTATTCCAATTTCATGTGAAACTGATTAGACGATCTCGTAAAATACAAAACAGTTAGCACGTGCTCCTTTTTCATTATCCGAGTTGATGTTTATCACTCTATTTAATTAGCTATTCAGCTTCTTTGTGTTGTTATGATCAGATCATTAATCTAGTAACTTTCCAATATTTTGTAGCATCGATTTTTTCAAGAATTGTTTTGATGTGACAGACATGGTTATAGTACTAGCTACTTTCATCATAGACATGGCGCTGAGTAACTATGGCAGGTGAGTAACTATGGCGCTTAGTAACTATGGCAGGTGAGTAACTATGGCAGGTGAGTAACTATGGCGCTGAGTAACTATGGCAGGTGAGTTAACTATGGCAGGTTGAGTAACTATGACAGGTGAGTAACTATGGCAGGTGAGTAACTATGACAGGTGAGTAGCTATGGCGCTGAGTAACTATGGCAGGTGAGTAACTATGACAGGTGAGTAACTATGGCAGGTGAGTAGCTATGGAGGTGAGTAGCTATGGCGCTGAGTAAGTATGGCAGGTGAGTAACTATGGCAGGTGAGTAACTATGGCAGGTGAGTAATTATGACAGGTGAGTGACTATGGCAGGTGAGTAACTATGGCAGGTGAGTGACGCTGTGGCTATTCACGAGAAATGAATGCAATACATTAACATTGTTCCCAGATTTGCGATGTTAAGAGAGACGGTCCCTATAGGGTAAGGGTCCCTATCATATCATCTCAGTATTCTCTCCATTATGCTTTGTTTGTTTAGACTTTTTGTTGTGTTGAATTCAGATTTTACAAATACAGCACAAGAAATGATAATTTGGTATAAAACGATTAGATGAAGCACTAAACTTGATGAAGTATTTTACTTTGATGAAGTGGCATACAGAAACTAGATTTGATAGATATTATTTGATAATTTATTGAAAGTTGATGAAATAATCAGGTAATGACAGTGAATTTTGGAAGTAATCATATGGTCACTGGGTGTAGTTTAGAATCAAATCTTCCATTGCAGATGGGGGGTCGTCGGTCGTACCTTACGTATCATCCGTATCGGCCGAAGCGTAGTCATCATGGTCGGGCAGTACCGTCACGTGATCACAGCCACAAGGAAGACAGTATCACAAAACAAACGACGGTATCTCAAGGACGGATTTGACCTTGACCTTTGTTACATCACAGGTTAGCATTATTCATATTACAAATATACTTGTATGACTTTTTGAACTATTCTAACACTTACATCAGTTGTAAAGATCCTAGTTTACGATCGTATCTATTAATATCATACCGGCACAATAAGAATGTAACTTGTAACCAAACTGGAAACATATTCTTTTACTATAAATAATTGTCATGGTAACACACTTACAAACCATCTGTTCCTCTTCAGAGCGGGTGATCGCAATGTCGTTTCCATCGTCAGGGGTACGGAAGATGTACCGAAACCCTATCAACGTAAGTACCATGGCACGTTCTAGGCACGTGCAGTTTGTACAGTACAATGTTAGAAGTCGCGGCCTCTCGGTACACTGGTTTACTCTCTGTTCATAATTTGTCGTTTAGTTGTGTACACACTAGTATTATACATGGTGTTATCATTGCTGTAAGACATGGTGATGTGTCTTTGTGTGTGTCGGCTGGCCTGTAACACTATTGAGATGACTGTCGATACATAGATTACTTATGTTAAATATATAACAAAAGTGCACAGCAGTCGACTCTCATCTCACAGCAGTCGACTCCCATCTCCCCGTTTGTCTGTTAGTGAAAGATACACACCGAGGTCTTGTTACCGTTTATAAATGTTTGAAATATGAACAATCATCTCACGCATTTCTTGCCAGATGGCGAAGGGTTAAGAGATGGGGTTAAAGGTTAAGAGATGGGATTAAAGGTTAAACAGAGGTTTTGGATCAAGCCAGTCTCGGTTACAAAGCATTGCAATGCATAATGGCGCATTTTTCCAAATATTTCCTTCTAAAATTCTTTGCTTTTACTTTTTTGTTAATTGTCAATGTAAATCAGATAGCAGTGATACTATAACAACGCTTAATAGTTGTCTGGATGAAGTTTAAGGTAGTCTTGCATTGAAATAAATTTCTATATATTTATCGACATTTTTGTGTCCCCTACGACGGATGTCGGAAAGACACATAGGCGTTGCTTTTCCGACGGCGGCGGCGGCGGCGTCAACAATGTTAAGGTTTTGCGTTTAGCTCTGTTTCTGACAAAGCTACACCAACAAAACCTCGATCATAGATGAAGCATGGGTAGTGGAGCCTACTGTAATACAAACATTTTATTGATTTGTAAAAAACTCAAATTTCTGGACTTCGAAAAAAACTCAACGTTAAGGTTTTGCGTTTAGCTCTTACGTATTAGGCTGTTTTTGACAAAGTATAAATGCTAGAGCAACCAAACTTGGGTCATAGGTGTATCATGGGATGTTTCGCTAAATGCATTACACTCTTTACTAGCATTTCAACCATTTCTGTATTTTTTGGCTAAAAACCTCAAATTTCTGGACTTAGAAAAAACCTCAACGTTAAGGTTTTGCGTTTAGCTCTTGCATATTAGGCTCTTTCTGACAAAGTATAAGAGCTACACCAACCAAACCTCGATCATACATGTATCATGGGTAGTAGAGCCTACTACTCTAAAAACATTTCATGGATTTCTGCACTTTTTCGGATAAAAACTTCTTCACTTAAAAAAAAATCAATGTTATGATTTTGCGTTTAGGTCCGTTTCCTTATGTACTATGTCAAATGCTTATTATATTGACAAAGCGGGACAGGCGATACATATAATTACGCGTAATTCTTGTTTAATGTTTGTGAGTATACTACTAAACACATATGACTAGTGCTTTAAAATCTACGTTTTCTTTGCTTTGACTTGTTTTATGCAAAATTCCTACCACCCATTGTTTCTTTGTATAAAATATATGTTCCCATAAGAGTTCTGAGGCATATGTTTTCACAGGATCTCTTTATCGCAAATACATCTACTCTTAAAAACAACTAAAATATCACGCGAACAACACAAATCTCAAACTGTTTGCATATATGAATACCCTTGTATTTATAATAATTCAGTAAGCGTCTGAATTCCATTTATGTTGTTCTCTGTGATATGGGAATACCCACGAGTATACATATTGGACCGCCATTTACGTCAGAAACGAGCCCCATACTGTTTGTCGAAATTTCATTATAAATATATGAAATGATCATCTCACATTCTGTTTATATTGTTTGGTCCACATCTGCATAATCAATACCTTCCGTATTTGTTATTTGTTGCAACATTGGCATCAATTATTGAAAAGAAAAATGATCATGAAATAAAAGCAGCTTTATGTTTGTTGATCTGAAATGTAGGAGACAATGCTATGACGCTGTATGTTTATTGATCTGACTTGTAGTAGACAATGCCATGACACTGTATGTTTATCGATCTGACTTGTAGTAGACAATGCCATGACACTGGATGTTTATTACATTCCGTA